>NC_090445.1:667796261-668018761 GCF_031143425.1 Pleurodeles waltl | reverse complement strand
CATGTCAGGACAGCGTTCCTGCGGAATGTTGAAAGAGTGATTATTGAAGTGCAGATTCCATTCCAGCATCTTTTACAAGACATTTTTGACACGGGACTAACACCATCATCGAGGCAAGAACAGTGCTTAATTTGTGCTTGTTGTTTCCGGTGCTGAGCACCGGCACTTATTTGTGAGGGCCGGGGCTTATTCTTCTGCCTCAACCATTTGCTGCGAGCAAAAGACACATATGGGAAGGACGGAAGAAGGAAAAACTAAAAAGCGTCACAAAGGGAGAGGGTAGAAAGTTGCAGGATGAGCTGAAGGGGCAGGGGTGGCCGTAAATGGATTGAAGAGGCCAGAGATGGCTTCAGAATTGCGCGTCCTCAGTATTCAGTGCTGGCAGATTTAATTACAGCAGCCTCGTGTTTAAGAGAAGGGCTTTGAGCAGGGGCACCTCTTATTTTACAAATTAAGCACTGGGCAAGAAGCAAGTATTGTAATGATTTGTTAATAAGAGCGAGACCCTTCTACATTCACATTCTATCAGCCAATATTATTTAATGTAGACAGCAAGCCTCTCAAAACTGATAGCTACTGGATTTCAAAAAGTAATCCCTTGCTTGCTGAACCTAAATCAATGAGCAGGCATTTAGATCAATGGTGTAACAAGGGCCCTCACATCCCCAGCGGTGCGGGAGGGCCCTCTCACTCTAGAGGGCCTCCTCAGCACTGTACCTGAGCCTGAGTGCTCCAGAGTGAGTCCGGAGGGTGGTTTGGGAGAGTGTTTAATGTTCTCATGTTTCGTTACGTACTTGAATTGGAGCCAAATATTACAGTATTTATAACTGTTATTGACATGGTTACCTCCTTTTCTTTCCCACTGATGACAGTATTAGTTGATGTGGAAAAGGCTTTTATTTTGGTAAGGTGTAACTATATTTGGTTTATGGTTCAGAAATTTGGATTACCATGATAATTTATTTATGTAATCCAAGCTTTATATAAAGAGCCACAATCCTAGGTCTGTTAGACCTGGCATTCTTGGCAAATTATGCCTAATTTCTTGCCCTCTGACCTCTTGTTTTTCTAAATCATTTTTGCTGGTTTTTAGGATTCTGGTTATTTGACCACTTCTGACTAAAAATGGCTTCTCCACAATTGGCATATTTAACTTACTTGTAAGTCCCTAGTAAAGTGCACTATATGCGCACGGGCCTGTTTAATTAAATGCTGCTAGTAGACCTGCAGCAATGATTGTGCCACCCACTACAGTAGCATTTCAAACATATCTCAGGCCTGCCTCTGCAGAGCCTGTGTGTGCATTTCTAAACTGTCATTTCGACCTGGCAAGTGCACTCCCGTGCCAGGCCCCTTTTTGTTACATATAAGCCACCCCTAAAGTATGCCATGGTTAGGCCCAAAGGCAGGGTGCAGTGTAACTAAAAGGTGGACATGTACTTTTAGGTTTACCAATACCCCCTATTGAGTGTCTGGAGCCAGGGAAGTAAGGGCAGGAACCTTGTGATCTTCAGAGGCCTCTTTAGAAGTCTTCCCCACTGCAATGGCACATTTGGGTATAGGTTCTGGATCCCAAACTCCACCAAATCAGAACTCTACTGGAACCAAGAACATTCTGCCAGGAAGAAATACTGCTGTGCTTGCCAGGAGGAACTGCCACTTTGCAACTGCATTGCTGTTTTAGCCTACTGCTTGCTGTGTGTTGTGCTGTAGGAGGGACTGCAATTTTGCTACTTGCTTTGCTCTGTTGGACTACTGCCTGCTGCTTCTGCACTGGAGTGACGGAGACTGCACTCACTCTCTAACTCCTTGCAACTAAGGTTCTCCAAGGGCTTGTTGGCTTGCCTCCTGTTCTCGAAGTCTCAGGACCGTCAAAGACTTTGCTACACTTTCCCTGCACTATTACGAAGACCCGTTTTGTGAGAACCAGTGCCCCTCTTTGTTAGGACCAAGATCTCCCTGCTTGTGAAAGCCGGCACTGCCTGATTGTCAACTGGGCTCAGCGAGCCATGTACTTTGCATTCGACAAACCCGTTCTTCAGTTCCTTAACACAGAGGAGTCCAGCATGAAAACAATGCATCATCTTCAATCCACAGCTTCTGGTTTTGAGATGTTGCTGGAGCAACAGCGTGACTACCCTTCCACCCCTGTGAAAAGTCCCTGCACAAGTGCAGCTCAGCATCGCCCCAACGCTGCCTCAAGGGAGGATAGCACAGCTCTGCAAACCTCTGATAAAGCAATCACCAGCAGCAGCTCATGCTCACTTTACACAGAGGAAGGTACTTTAAAATTAGGGCCTGTGCAGCCCTGGTGACTGTACTACGCTCTCATTCATTAGAGGCTGAAATTGTTAGGTGCAACGGTCCCGAATGGCCCTCTTAAGGATCTTTTCATACTAGCACCCGTGGGACCCTGGCCCTCATGTCCATTGCACATGCATTGGCGAACTTTTCCCTGCAGGGACTTTACCAGGGAAACCCGGTCCCAAGGATTGTGATTAATTCACAAGTGAACGATTTTCAAATGTGCCTATAATTAAGCACTAAGGCCCTCATTTCAAGTCGTGGTGGGGGTTTTACTGCCACCGGGCCGTGGTAAAGACTGCCATATTACGAATTTGGCGGCCACAACCACACAAATTCTGGCGGTCATGCACCCAGCGACAGGAATCTCCATTCCTTTTGCTGGCAGACACACACCCTCACGACCACACACCTACATTCATGCACCTCCACTCACCCATGCATTCGCTAACATACAAAGCCACACACTAGCACCCAAACACGCATTGAGATACACCCATTCACACGCACATTAACACTCCCAATCATGCTCACACATGCATACAGACACATACACTCACATGCACGCACTCAAACTGACACATACACTAACATGCACGCACTCAAACTGACACATACGCTCACAAGCACTCACTCAAACTGACACCCCTTCCCCTTCTCCGCATTCAAACAAGCATACACACAATCACACACAACACCCTCCTCCCCCCTCAGCATACACACACTCACAAGCGCACACACAGACACCCCTTCCCCCCCACATTCATACACACACGCAGACACCACACACATTCACACAACACCCCTTACCTTCCCTCCCCACCCCTTTCGGACGATCAACTTACCTACTCCGGTGAGGTGGCCGTCTGGAAGGGGATGGGTCCCGGTACATTCCACCACCAGCACAGTACAGCTGTGCTGTATTATAGACTGTGTACTGTTGGCGTGCCGGTGCCAGCGGTGGAAACCGCCCCTATTACAATGTCGGCCAGGGCAACAGTGTCGGATTTCTGCCCGGGCAAAAATTGGCACAACATTGTAATATGGCGGTCTTTTAATGACCACCGAAGTCGAAATTAGAAAGTATTTACTGCATATATTTTAACTCTTACCCATAACTTAAGAAGAACTCATGGGATTTTTGGTCTTGTTTTATTCAGATAAATATTCCCTATTTTTCTACACTGGTGCAGAGTCTTTTTGAAGTGTATTTCACTGGGTTGCTGTAATTAAATGTTGCACAAATACTTTACACAGTGCCTCTTAAGTTAAGCCTGACTCCTCTGTGCCAAGCTAGCAGCGGGTGAGCACAGGTTAATTTAGGGTGTGTATCTGACTTACTGTGAGTAAGATTGGGGTCCCTAGTTTGACAGGGTGCATACCTCTGCCAACTAGTGACCCAGCTTCTAAAAGGGACCTTAGGCCATCCATTCAAAGTACCTCCATTATTAGTTGATTGTTCATAGAACCAGTACCTCGTTTTCCCAGTCCTTATTTACTGGAAGTCGCATGCTTCCTTGCAACAGCTACTCTACCATTGAAAGCTAAGAAAAGCTAATATTCCTTTATGGTAGTCTGTTCTCTTTATTTTCAATTTGCAAAACTCCAGATTTCCCACTCTACCGCCTGTATTCACTCTGGTTTCCATCTCCTCAAAGACATACCTGGTAAAGGCACAAGAAATTTCAATTTGTTTTTTTGTTTTATTCATACCATATTAATTCTTTTGAAGTTTGAAAGATTGTATTTCTTGCTTAGGTACTGTAGCTGGGGCATCGCAGGTATAAATTTCTATCCTGGGATGGAACAGAGGTTTAACAGGTCTTTCTGCCCTGAATTAGTTTAGTTGAAGAGATAGATGTGTATTAACAAAGTATGTTCCCCTCTTTTAAGTGAAATAAAGTCAAGCCTAAGTCAGGCTAAAGTCTCAGTTTTTACATCAAGCATTAACTCTGCTTTTCTGTGTCTTGTGGAGATATATGTAGAGGAGGCGTAAGACTTGTCTGTGTTTCTTTTCTTTTAATCTTACCATATTGATACTTTTAAACTTGTAAACTTGAAAGGTTGTATTTGTTTTATGGTTCTTATGTACTGTAGCTGGGGCAACAATGACGTATAATTCTCTGTATTAACAAGGTATGTTATCTTCTTTTAAATATAAAGAAGTTCACCCTATGTTATTATCAGGCTGAAGACTGAGGGGTATATTTATGACACCCTTGCTCTACTGTTGCATCACTTTTTGTGATGCAACGGCGTGCATTTCTTGTAACCATATCTATGAGGCCACACAAGACACAAGTAAGGCAAGACAGCACAAAATGCTGCATTGCCTTACTCTGCACAAGGAAGGCGCTCCATGGGCCCTCCATGGGCATTGCTTTAGGTGTTCCCACACACCACCCATGGATTTCGATGCATCTCCAGATTTATCAATCCTGGTAACCTGAGGATAAGCCAAAACCTTATGCCTTTGAAATTGAGGCGCAATGAGGAGAAATATCTGCATTCCTCAGCACACATAAAAAGAGGGAAAAGCCTTCCATTATTGTTTTTGTGCAGGAAGGTGCCCCTTACTGCACAAAAACAACCCAGTATGCAACGTAGGCACAATGGTGCAAGGGTGTCTGTGTTTCCACTAGGCAGCCCATGGTGCACCAGCACAGGAGGAAAGGACAGGAACAGGCCTATTTCTTAAAAACGGCAAATTCCTGCCCTTTCCAAGTGTTTTTCTTTAATCACTTTGCAAAAGGTATTTCAAAATTATGGGAATGTTTGCTTTTCTTAGGGTTTCTTAAATAAACTATACAAGTTAGTGTGTAAAGAGGTATTTCTCTTCATTGGTTTTTAAGCAGGAAAGTTTCATTTTATTTAGATGAGTTATCTTTACTGTTGAGGGTATTTACACACAAACGTTTGTTTTTTTGTCACATGCCATGTGAATTTTGTGTATAAGTTCTTATGGCTGTACAGGAGAATAAGTAAGCCTTGGACACATTTGATAGGATCTCTAAAAAGAAGTGAGTTGAACCACATAAAGGTAAAGGAGGAAGGGAGGTAAAGAAAGAAGTTGAAAAAAGGCAAACAGAAAAAACTAACATTTTAAAACGGTACCGTTTTACCGTAAAGTCGGTACCGACTCGCAAAATGTGAATGCGACTCGCAAATAGGAAGGGGTGTTCCCTTCCTATTTGCGACTCGCACTGCGATGCAGAATTGCTTTGTGACCGCAAAAGCGGTCGCAAAGCAATTCACAGTTAACACCCACTTGAAGTGGGTGGTAACTCATTCACAAAAGGGAAGGGGTCCCCTTCCCCTTTGTGAATGTCGCTAAAAATATTTTTTCTGAGCAGGCAGTGGTCTAATGGACCACTGCCTACTCTGAAAAAATGAAACCAAATGGTTTCATTACTTTTTTGTATCTTGCAACTCGTTTTCCTTTAAGGAAAACGGGCTGCAATACAAAAAAAAAAAACTGCTTTAATAAAAAAGCAGTCACAGACATGGAGGTCTGCTGTCTCCAGCAGGCCACCATCCCTGTGAGTGCAGGGACTCACTATTGGGTCGCAAAATGCGACTCACCTTATGAATATTGATGAGGTGGGTCTTTGCGACCCTATAGCGAGTCGCAGACGGTGTCTGAGGCACCGTTCTGCATCCGAGATTGCGACTCGGAAATTGCGAGTCGCACCGACTCGCAATTTCATAGTCGCAATCTCGGACCTTGCTACATCTGGCCCTTAGGGATCACTTTGGATGTGCTGGAGTATCTCTTTCTGTTGTGTCTGGAGAGGAGCCTTGAATGCATTCTGATTGGTATCAGCAGAGGTGTGGATAGCTTAAGGATCTTACTGTAAAAGTACAGGCTCGCTGTGCCTGGGCAATGAGTTACCTTTGCATTCCTCATATTCTGAAGAACAGGGGAAATGAAGGAAAGGTGTATGCAAAGAGAGTGAACCATTTGATTGAAAAGCATTTCTTTGGTTCTTGGCTGCCAAAACCAGCTGGAAAAGCAGCAGCAATTCTGGATGCTACAGGTGTCGAGGAAGTCCAGTGTGGGGTGACCTCACTTGTGGAAGATGCATGTACTTGATCTTGATGGGGCTCCCACTTGTAGCAGTCCGATAGGTAGTGTAACCCCATGATTGTTTTGGCATCATGGAAGGTGCCTCACAGTGACGTCGGCTGGTGCGAGATGGCTCAGTACCTTGAATGCATCTTTTCCAATAGATAATGGGAACACATTCCTCCCTGCTTGATGATGTAAAACATGAATGACATGTCCCCCCCTAATGAGGACAGTTTCACCTGATAATCTCTGGAAGAATGATTGTACGCACAACTTTACGGCACATAGCTTCAGGATATTGATGAGTAATGTACATGTGTCACCTGCAACCATGGTATATCATTATTCAGACGATCGATATGAGTCTTTAAACGGTATAACCAACGTTGTTTTTTGTTAAGTAAGGTTTGTAGGATGCTGTGATATTTTATAGTCACTTACTCAAGGATTTTCCCATTTTATGTCATTTTCTGTGTTGACTTTGCACAAAATTGTTTGTCATCTTAGTGGAACTTTTCTTGCATCTTTAGTTAATGCGATGATCATTAATTTTAATGCATACTTTGTGTGATGTTATCCCACATATCTGAGTCCTCACGGGCAAGTGACCGTGTATAGGACATTCTCACTAGTGCAATTAGTGTGGTTCTTGAGCACCCGCGGTCTCTCAGTACCCAATTCAATCTCCTTTGTAGTTTCTGGAAATTGGCATATAGAACATCTCCCCACACGCATAGTGACCAGCAACTGGTGGTAGCCCTCATAATGTGTTACTAGTTGTACTTGTTGGAATATTGTTCCTAGTATGCACCATCCTGTTTCTGATGTTCCTGCTACATTTAAAGGAAAACAGCAGGAGGGCATAGTTTTGCCCTGTGCTAACGTAGAATGTTCCAATATTTTTAGATTATTGCAGTGATCTGGTTAGACATAGGTGAATAGGTGGTCACACGTTCCTCTGTCCTGTTGTTCCTTCTGTTGAGTTTCTATGAGAGTCTTTATCGTTATTAAGGGCCAGATGAAGCAAATACCGATTTTGGGAATTGGAAATTGCGAGCATGTCTAATTCGCAATTTCCGATTTGCAAAATCAGATGCAGAACGGTGTCTCAGACACCGTCTGCGACTCGCTACGGGGTCGCAAAGACCCACCTCATCAATATTAATGAGGTGGGCCGCATTTTGCGACCCCATAGAGAGTCCCTGCACTCACAGGGATGGTGGCCTGCTGAAGTCAGCAGACCTCCATGTCTGTGACTGCTTTTTCAATAAAGCAGTTTTTTTTTCATTTTGAAGCCCGTTTTCCTTAAAGGAAAATGAGTTGCAAAATGAAAAAACTTACGAAACCATTCGGTTTCGTTTTTTCAGTGTAGGCAGTGGTCCATTGGACCACTGCCTGCTCTGAAAAAACCTTTATGCCCACATTCACAAAGGGGAAGGGGTCCCCTGGGGACACCTTCCCTTTTGCGAATGAGTTACCAGCAGTGTGACACTGGTGGTAACTGCGAGTTGCTTTGCGACCGCATTCGCGGTCACAAAGCAATTCTGAATTGCGATGCGAGTCGCAAATAGGAAGGGAACACCCCTTCCTATTTGCGAGTCGCATTCACAAATTGCGAGTCGCTACCGACTCGCAATTTGTGAATGAGCATCGCGTTAGGCTGTTTGCATGGCGCAAACTGCGATTTTTGCAGTTTGCACCATGCAAACAGCTTCCTACATCTAGCCCTAAGAGACTGTATCCTTGCCTTTTCAATTATCCGTTTACCGTATAGGCGGGCTGTGAGTTTGTTAGTGCAGCCGAATGTTTATTAAATATCTCAAGGCTAGAAGAGTTGCAGCGGATGCGTAAATACTTGTTGAAGGGATCTAGGTCCTGAAGAAAACTTGGGACCGCAAGTTGGGCCACTTGAAGGGCTGAAACATCGACCCATTACAATGCAGGGACAATGGTCAGTCCTGTGCATCACCGCAGTTATTAACCATCCCTTATGCTCACCCAAATTAAAGTAGAAATTAGATTTGCATTTTTATTTTTTCTAAGTCCTAGTTCCACTAGTCACCCCCACAAAGAAACTCCCCATAACTTCAGAGAGCCCATTTAACACTAGACGTTTCTGTGGTGAATATGGCACAGCCAGTGATGAACCATGACACACAGGTGGGTTTGTGATGCCATACCTAACAATTATTTTGTGAATCCAATTGGCCCTTTACATATTGAGAAGCTGTAAGATGAGCTCCTAGGCAATGGATAGTCCTCTTTGAATGAGCTTTTAAATAAGTCATGTTTGCCTTTGGTGTTTGAAGTACCAAGGATTCAAGGGTTGACTGCCCTTCCTCTCTTGTTCCTCTGGCCCATCTTCCACATATGGGATTCCAGGTCCAATTGTGTGCATTTCCAATTTTCTTCTTTATTAAAAAGAACCTGAAATAAAATCCCTGCTTTCGCTGGGATCTCTGGAACATCTCTATCCTTCCCTTAAGGAGGAGCATTTCTTGATGAAGCTCCCTCAAATGATAATGATGGCCCTTTTTGGGTAGGCAGGCAAGTGCTTTCTGCACAAACTCAAATGTATGTCCTGAGTGTACAATCTGCAGCGCCCATTTTTCTGATATCAATGACTTCCAACCAAGGGCAAAAAGGGAAATCCTCCTTCGACCTGCTGCAGTGGTATGGGTGGCAGCTGTGAAGATTTAATTTATCTTGGTTGTTCTGGGAGCGTGATAGAGGCACTCTTCTTCTGTACAGAGGATCTGCCATGCCCTTTGGCGTAGGCTTCTAAAGCCAGACTCTGTTTTGAGCATGTTAAGTCTATCTGTCTTTGGTCCACATTCGGCATGTCATTACAGTTCGCATAACTCATTAAATTCATCTACATTTTGGTAACACATAAGGCGGCACATCTGCTACAAGCTACTTGATATCTAGATTTCGAGGTTTAATAGTGAATGTATAAATTAAACATGTAGTCAGACAATGTACTTTTAAGCATGCTGGTTCATACAATGGATCAGTGGAAACTCATCTGATATAGGGTAATGACAGTGGTCAACCCATTAAACCTCATGATAGACCAATGAATTAGACAGGCCTTCATCGTGGGTTATCACAGCAGGTTTTGCCTGACTGCTGCAGCATCCATTCTTATGCTCAGAGCAGATAGAGAAAGGAGAGGAGCTGAGCCCAGCTGATGTGTTTTCTTTCTGAGTGAACACTTTCCCAGTTGAATTCTGATAAAGCCAACCAGACTGCCGTGAACAGGTATGCAGTACAATGAGCCTCAATAAACTCTACAGGCAAGTTAGCTTGTCCATACTCTCGTAGTCTAGCACACAGAAGTAGTCTTTAGGGTGTTAGGCTGATAGGAACTTTCAAATCATGTCTCAACTATTCTTATAATTCTGCTGCTAATAACCTGCATTTGTTCTGTTTTAATTATATTTTGTGTGTTTATTACTCATATACCAACCAACAGGATTAGACTGTTGAAATAAACACTTTTAAGCATAGTTAATGCCTTTTCTTAGTACAGTACTTGTGTGTGCTATTGTAAAGAACAAAATTGGGTTTGAATTGCCACTGTGTCCCAGATTTCACAGCAGGTATGCTCAATAGGGTAGTGTGGGTCTACAATAATCTGAACTCCCTCGCTCAAGTGATGGTGGACTGAATGCGGTCCAGGCCCCAGTGGGTAGGAACACAGGTGGTAAGTCACAATCAAAACCTAAAAGCAATGTTGGGAGTTTCACTAAGGAAAAACCTGCAACTGAGGTTAAAAAGAAACAGGGGGTGGGGTGAAGAAAAAAGACTGACTAGATGCGCAGTGACTCAAGAGTCTAGCAGGGTGGTCATAATTTGAGAGAGCACAATAGGATTAAAAAGCAGTATTCTGGTTCTTTTCAGTAATCTACTGCTAATGCTAAACAAACATGCCATTCCCTTAAGCGAGTAGTAATCAACAACACAATCAGGGCATTATAGCACCTTGTCTTTCACCAATGAACACTCCTCCTTTTCATATTTGGAAACCGGATAGATCCTATAGAATAGTTTTAGATAATAAAAATCTAAACACTCACACACACAAACATACCCAGTTCAAAATGCACGCATCACAGGTTTAATAACACACCTAGTAGAGAGCTAATATAGACTAGCTGTGGACATGCCCAAATGACTTTTTCAGTCAAAAAGATAGCATCTTGGATATGAATGATTAAATCAGGGTAGAAATATGCTAAATGTGCTACTTTGTAGCCTCCTGACACAATGAAGTTCCCTGTCCTGTTGGGATGTCTTCAAATTAGATGGACTTATTTGGCACATTATGCAGAGCGAGTGAAGCTCTTGCATGATTTTAATTGTGCTACATTTTCTGCAAATAGTGAAAGAACGAACAGACTGATCTCTTGAGTGCGCTGCAAGGAGACATACAAGAGACAAAGGGGCATATTTATACTCTGTTTGCACTGAATTAGCGTCATTTTTTTAACTCTAATTCAGTGCAAAATTAACTCCATATTTATACTTTGGTGCTAGACCCGTCTAGCGCCAAATTTATGGAGTTAAAGTCATTTTTTGGAAGTGGAAACCTACCTTGCCTTAATGAGATGCAAGGTAGGCGTTTCCGTTCAAAAAATGACTCTTTGGCTTTAACGCCATATTTATACTCCCATGCAAAAATGGTGCAAAGGAGGGAGGAGGGGTCAAAAAATGGTGCAAAGCTTACTTTGCCCCATTTTTTAAATCCTGGGTCAGGGCAGGCGTTAGGAGACCTGTGGGCCTATTTCCAAATAAGCCCACAGGTGCCCTCCCGAGGCCCCAGGGGCACCCCCACCCACACTAGAGGGACTGCGGAGGATGAGGGACCCCATCCCAGGTAAGTACAGGTATGATTGCATTTATTTTTGAAAGTGCCTGAAATGGGCCCCCATACATGGCACAGGGTGCAATGGCCATGCCCAGGGGACCCTTGTCTTCTGTGCTGGCCATTGGGGTGGTGGACATGACTCCTGCCTTTTCTAAGGCAGGAGTCATGTGGCATGGTAGGTTTAACACCATAAAATGACGCTAATCTGGTTAGAGTCATTGTTTTTTACTCTAACCTGCCTAAAGTCATTTTTTGGTGCTAAACCCCCTTCTTCTATATCGCCAGCCCCACCCGACTAAAGTCATTTTTTTTTTTTTACTCTAGCCTACCCTTTGCACCGGCTTGCACCATTCCATAAATATGGTGCCTGGCTGGTGCACAGAAATGGTGCAAGCCGGTGCTAAACTTTTTGGTGCAAAACTGAGTTAGTGCAGTTTTGCACCAAAAAGTATAAATAAGGGCCAAAATATTTACAAACCAAAGATAACAAAACACACATAGTATTAAGAATGCAAACAATCTACTCAGGTTATATATATGTAATCTACAATGAAGGACAGATGGTTCCCATAAAGTACAAATCACACTTGTATTCTCCATCTCAATCATGTTTTGCTTCCATAGGAAAAAAATCCTTGGAGCTGTACAGACAACTATTTTGAAAGGATATCTATTGGCCACTTTTATCAAGTGAAGTGGATGTAAAGTAGGCCTGGGAAGAATTAATAGAGTTTCACTCTACAGCAGTGGTTCCCAACCTGTGGTCCGGGGACCCCTGGGGGTCTTTGAAGCCTCCTCTGGGGGTCCGCCCCTGCTTAAAAAATTTAACAGATTAGGTCCCCAGCTTTAAGTAATGACTCGTTGGGGGGTCCCCAGATTCCAATAATGATTAAGTGGGGGACCCTGGGTTCCTGTTCTGATAATGTTGGGGTCCACAGAAGTCAAAAGGTTGGGAACCATTGCTCTACAGAATTCCGTGTAGTTACATAAAAACGAGATTCCACGGAGTTCCGTGAGACGGCAAAATTTGGGTACATCTCACTGCTTGCGCTAATTTTTAGCACCAAGAGCTTGTTCCAAGCTGTAAAATCAGCGCAAACTGCATCATGGGGTGCACCAAAGAGCAGTGCTTCTCTCTACCATGTGAGTAGAACTTCTACATGAGCGGCAACTTTCTCAGTGCAAATGCAACCGCTCACTTTGAGAAATCTCGGTAGGAGGCTGCTCAAGAGGCCGAAAATCCCACTAGGGGATGCAAATTCTTGTTCACCAACTTAACGTAGGTAAGCTGCATGCAAAAGAAACCTCTGGCATGCAACATTTGGCAGAGTTTTTCCAGAAGTCTGTGCTCTAAGTGAAATGCGGAGTGGGAAAAACTCTGCAAACTCCTCTGGCAGACTGGAATTTTTCACCCACTCCTAATGTAAAGTTTGAGTATGATCCACCGCTTGGACATAAGCTTTTTAACAATATGAACAGAATATACCTCAGATTCTGCATGCCTTACCCAATGAGTCATTTCAGAGCGCTTTTTATACAGACAGATAAGGTGTCAGCATCGCACAACATGCGGAAATGTATGCCTTGGTATCTGCATTGCAGAAGGCTGACTCGCCAGTTCCCACATAGTAGTGTCTGGTTCATCCTTCTGTGTGCAAGGTTACCATGGATCCTTAATGTATACACAAGGTTTCAAATTCAAAAGGGAAACCTATTAATAAACAGCTGTGGGAATAGGTAGCAGTCTTACAAAACAACCTTCCAATGGTCCATGGGATGCACAGTTTGGCCTATTAACATGACCGGATTCATGCCAAAGGGAACTGTGTAGCTTACTTAGCTGCAAAGGTTGCAGCACAGACTGTTAAATTAGCAGCCCTAACCAGATCTTAGACAAATATTGACTCAGATATGCTTCAGTGACAGAAGCAATAGTCGCCTTTCCTCTTGAATACTCCACACCCTCAAATCAGATTAACACTCCCGTGATTTCCATACCCAGAGTGAGCGATAGGATAATTCCTAATAAGCTATATAGTTTAGACTTAATCAAAGCAGCCCATGAGGGTTTGACATCTTCTCATACTGGGATAAATACAACCAGAGCAATTCTACAGCAAATGCTACTGGTGGTCACATTTAATTAAACAGCCCAAAGATTTTGCTTGACTATGTGATGTTTGTGAACAAATTAAGGCTTCTAGTGTTAGAAGATCTGAGAAGACTCCCCTCACCGTATCCTATCTACTGTTTAAGATTCAGAATGGAATTTATAATTCCTCAGAATTTCCTACTGAAGGTTTAGTCCTACCGCCCTATGATTCCAATAATGCATTCATTGTTTTCTTTCCAACGCCTCTGGTCCAAAAGCTAATCACCCTGATCCCCGGAGTAACAGACCCATATCTGTAGTCATGACTACAAATAATGTGGGTAAGCTCTGCCAATGGTGGTAAGCACATTCCATTCACATGGAAGGAGTATTTGTCCCTAATTAAAGAAAGCATGGATTTTTTTGATTTCTGCCTTGGACCATGTCCTGGTAGAACTAAATGATACATAGTGACAGGTATATGCCATTAATAATTAATGGAACAGATACTCAGAAGGAGAAGCTGCAGAAAGAATTTGACAGATGAAATATGTAAACAATTTCAGAATTATGGACAATGGCATGCACATACTCTCCAAGAGAGTGTATTCATTAAATATCATCATTAGATCTCCTAGGGCCTTTTACAAAATGGTCAGGCTAAGTTAAGAGCCATAATACAAAAACACTGGGCTTTAAAAAGTTATGTGCCCTGACACTTTCTAAATGAAACAGCCATGTTGGAGCCTCACTACTTCACATTGACACAGAAGACAATTTCCAAGAAAAAAATCCATGTACACTTTATTAAACATTAAGCAAACGGACCCCCCCCCCATTTTCTGATGGCAAAAACCCACCTGTTAAATGGCTGATACATGGAGTCATTTCCATTCCAATGTCAACTCCTCACTTGCATGATTGCCAGGAATATAAATCAAAGCACAGGTACAAGAAAACACACACACAATTCACATTTATTTCATTCATGGAAATGTCCTTTCTCCTACTTGTGCATGAATGAAGATAACCCTGTTTTTATCAATTCCCAGCTTCAGAAATACTCTATGTCAATCGCTACTGTGCAATTTTATTTCTATACATGGAATGTGTAACTCTTTGGTGTCTGTTTTAAATTGTATTTTAGCAGTAACTCCTATTTTGTCCATCCCAAAACACCACACGCTTTTGAATAATGGTTCATGTTTAGGCCCATATTTATACTTTTTGCCACAAAACTGAGCACATGCAGTTTTGTGGCAAAAAGTATAGCGCCGTCTTATGTCCTTCCAGAGCACCATCCGGTTCCAAATTTATGGAATCCCACAAGCCGGCGATCAGGGTTGGCTAGCGTAAGGAAAAATGACATTAGCCAGGTGGAGGTGGCTTTACGGGGGAAGGGGGTTTTGCCTCAAAAAATTACACCAGGCTGGTTAGAGGCAACAAAATGCAGTTAACCAGCCTAGCGTCATTTCCTGTGCAAAACCATCCATACCAAATCACTCCTGTCTTATAAAAGACAGGAGTGATGCCCACCACCCCAGTGGCCAGCACAGGGGACCAGTGTCCTGGGCATGGCCATTGCACCCAGTGCCACACAGGGGGGGCCATTTCATGGATCCCCACTGGCACTTAAAAACATACTTACCAATATTTACCCTACTTACCAGAGATGAGGTCCCCCAACCTCCAGGGTCCCTCTGGTGGGGCTGGGGGTGTTCCTGGGGCTTGGAGATGGCAGCTGTGGACTTATTACATAGTGTTTAACCATGGAAATAGGTCCACAGGTCCTCTAACGTCTGGTTTGACCCAGGCATTAAATTATGGTGCAAACAAGCTTTGCACCATTTTTTAGAGCCTCCTCCCACCCGTGCGTCATTTTAGCATGATGGGATAAATATGGGGCTAGCACCATTTTTTAGATGGGAATGCCTACCTTGCATCTCATTGACGCAAGGTAGATGCATGCATCCAAAAAATTGTGCTAACTCCAATATTTTGACGCTAGATGTGTCTAGCGTCAAAATATAAATATTGAGTTGTTTGTGCCGAATTTGTGTAGAAAAATGACGTAAATTTGGCGCAAACATAGTATAAATATGCCCCTTAATTTTAACCAACATCAGCTGCTGTAGGTTGGAACCCAGCCAATTTTATGTGATTGCGGATTCTTAAACAATACAGCGCTGTGGAAGAACCTTGTATCCACCACCTCAACATGGAATCAAAGGTATCCCTAGGCCTAGAATTGAACAACATGTGTTTTGACAGAATTAGTAAACTTGTTACTCCAAAAGGAGGTATTTTTGACCTGTGCAACTCAGACTTGCAACTTACAAACAGCAAGAACTGCTTCGGAAATACAGAGAGTGTTACAAACGCAATACCCTCCTCATTTTGTGGACATTGTACATACCATTTTTAACACGTTTAGTATAACTGCTATTGTGTACTTTTTCAAGAACATCAGATCTGGTCTAATGAATGGATTTGGATTTATTCCATCATTTTCCACTCCTTGTTCTCAAGTCTTTTTGGAGGATTTCCCACCATCCTACTTCTAATCTGCTGTGGTGTTGTCATCTTCCTCTTGCTTGAACAAGGATATCAACAACATGGAGTACACTTACCAAGCTGAGCAAAAGTCCCAATAAAACCTAGTGCACTATCTCGGACATAAGTGGCTTTTTTTAACTCAATGAGAGCTGGGTTCTGTCATTTCTCCAAATGGATGCTTTGCAAGTAAAACCAAACTTTTGGGGTATGAACTATACAAAGGAAGCCATCTTGGAACTGCTTCAGGAGCAGCCCTCAGTGGCTTTTCTAGACATGGAAGGGCTCCTGCAATTGTTGCAGTCTCACCAAAAGCATTGTCAAGCCATGCATTTGCCTATGCTGTGAAATGTTTGCTATGATGGACTGGCTTCACCCATTGAAGAGCTTCCAGATGGTTGGTTTTTACTCCTAATGTCATTTGAGTCCATTCCATCATCTTCGACTGCTTTGCAATCAAGTAATTTCTACCAGTGCCCTGTTTCATTCACCTAACAAATAGCCAGTAACATGCCCTACTCCCTGTGATCCCGCTGTTATGGAAACATCTTCAACCGACAACTAGAAGTAGTTGTCCAACGATCAGACCAAGAACATTGACAGAACCGAGCATTGAATAAAAGACTGTGAAATGAATTCCTCTTGACAAAAAGAAACTAAGATTTTTCCTTTCTTCATTTCCAATTTTTTCCTAAGCTGCATGCTTTTTTCAGTGGGACATATTTAAATGACATGAGTGGCCTACTAAATTATCAAAACACATTTCTTCTTTTTTTAACCACATTATTTTCATTTTTTTCTACATTGAACCATGAAACACTTCAAGACAATGTACTTGAGAAAGGGAAGAAAGATTTCAAGAAACATGAATGGAGAATAAAGGTGGTGAGCCAGGGAGGGGGAGTCACACATAAGCATTTTCCAAAGCTCTGTTAAGGAAAGTTAGTAAACAGGTGATAAAGGTATAAAAATTGTCTAGAATATACAAGTGATATGTAACTTTGAAGACCATTACAGGCTGAAAGTGGGGTTATCAATTCAGATTGGTCATTGTGGTCATTCCATGAGTCGGAAGCCTTGTAAGCCGTTCAAGTGTTGTCATCTTCTGAGTGGGACAGCAAACTAATACTGTAGTGTAGCCATTTTAGCTACAGCTTTATACACGTTATTTTAGTAAACTAGGCATGCCGTTGTGCACTTCAACATAGATATGTTTTATTATAGCTTTGTTGTATTATTTTAATAATAGCCACATTTACAGTCTTGTTTCATTTTCTCTGTCTAGCTGTTCTTTGCCTAGGTCAGCACTACGTTCTTAAACAAGACATTCTTTCACTCTGTGCTTTTCTCAAGGCTGTAGTAAGATAGGTTGCCGGCAAAAGTGGTACACTTTGTCTCCAATGTTCACAGAAACATACACACTCTTACGTGGGGATCCTTTCTTGGAACATCAGTTGTTTTATTATAAAAAAAACTACTTTGACCAATGCACGTTACAGGGAGATTCCAGCCAGATGACCACAACTGTATGCTGTTTGCCGAATGCTCCGCTGCAGCTGCTTATGTAGACTACAGGCTTCTGCTCAGGTATGAGGGATGATGTCTTCCCAGGGGGAACCCGAAGGGCAGAATCAGAGCTTAACATGCTGTGCTCCGACATAGCCTAGGTAGGAACTATTCTTAAAAACCATAGTGACAACATGGTAGCATTATTCTTGTGTTTTACTCTCCTTGTCACAATTTTAACCCTGGTGTGTTTCATCGTCCTAGTTAGTGCAATCCATGCTTTATTATCTAAATGCAGTTACTTAAACGTATTGATCTTTTACTCTCCCTCTGATTGTCCTTGCATACGTGAGACTAATGTAACTGAGAGAAATGGATGAGATCTGAGTGACCATGATTCCCCTGAGGAGTCATTTATGTCATGTGCCTGATTGTCCAATCATCCCTACTCTTTGGTGGATATGAGGCACTGCTTGTGAGCCGGAACAAACCCGGATTAGGCCGACAGCCTTCACTTGGAGCGGGATTAGACTTAGTCCCCTGCAGTCCAGGAGATTCTGTCACCCCAAACCAGTAGTCTCATTAGGACAATGATAACCTACGTGACATGGCGCCGCCAACGTTTAGTCAGGCACTAATTTTCGGGTCCTCCTGAATATCTCTGTCTCACTACATGCAAAGACAACTCAGTACTATGTACGGAGATGTCCGTGGTATTGAGGAATTTCCTCCTCAGCTAAGTAGGGAGTACTTAACCAGCCCTTTAGGTCATTCAAGCTTCAACTCTAAAAGGATAATGCCCATTTGGTGTGCTTATCTCTGAACGAAATATGCCATTCATCATGGCAAACCCGCAAAGGGTAGCAATTGCAGTCAATATGCAACCACCCCTTACTGTACATTTATTGGCCTATGGCCTAAAGGCCCAGGGGGGTCCTGTTACATTTGTTTTTGAGGCTCATCCAGCCTATAGAACAGAAATGTTCTATTCTTGGGTCACATTTCCAGCAGATGATGGCAACACAAATACATTTCATCACCACACACCTGCAAAGATACCTGCACAATATAGAGCATATGCATTTCTAGAAATACCTCTAGCTTATCAAGGACATAACAAATGGCTTGATGGCACCCTACCACATACAATCCTGCATGTTAGGTTAGGTCCTCTAAGTAATGATGGTCCTACCTGGCCTTTATTGGCCACATATACACCGCACCCTGATACAGCAACCTTAGCCGTAGCTGAAGTCTGCCGCTTATATTTTGAGCTGACAGAAATATATAGACGATTAGTACAGTTTGTAATGCAAACATTAAATACAAACCCAGCACATGCTGCCTCGGCGCAACCACCTGCAGTAATGCCAGGTATAAATCCTGCGACTGTACATTCGATCATGGGTAAGGTATCCTCCAAAAGAGAAGAGATTCCGTTTTGGTTTGCTAAAAAGATAAATGCACTGAAAGCAGTATTTCCCCATACGGGACCTCAGGATAAGCATAGAATATTAACTATGTGCTTGCCATTTGAGATGGTTCCCACAGTAGATAACGGCAATACTTGGGGCACGGTATTTGCCATGGTCCATACTACCGCACATGGTACACTAACACTTGCCAATCTACCGGAAGTGTTAAAACAGATTCAAGATGAATACGGGCTGCCCCAGCCCTGTACTTGGGGATTCAATTCATGGGCAATTTTGCCACAGTATCTTCAATAATATTAAGTAACCTTAAAGGGGAAGCAGTTGCACTAGCAGTGCGTATGCAGCTCTGGGACGTTCCTCCACAGGACCAAGAACGTGAGCTGCCAAAGATTATTGAGGAGACCTACTCTAGTATTGGTCGAGATAGTCTGGGGGCCAGACCCACAAAACCACAGTTTCAGGGTAAATCTAATAAAGATACTACCAAGCAAGTACCTGAGGCTGCTAAAAAAAAGATGGGATAAAAAACAACAAAACACCTAAAAAAGAAAGGGGAGAATCTCCGCATTCGGAGACCCCACAGAATAGATATAATCTAAGAAATAGAGATAATATAAAAATGCCTGACAGATATCAATATATTGATACACGCCAATCTCATTCCTTTCAGGGCACACCGGAAAAACACAGTGAGAAAGATGAGGAGTCAGAGCGGAGAATTGAGGCCCATATTTATACTTTTTGACGCGAAACTGTGGTTGACGCACGTGGCGCTAAGAACCTATTAGAGTCATTTTGTCTGGCTCTAAACATTGCGCCGCGTTGGAAAGCAAAACAACGTTAAAGTGGGGAAAAATGACTCAAATCCAGTTTAAGACAGAAAAAACGCTGTAAACCGGATATGCGCCATTTTTTCATGCAATAGCGTCAAAAAGCAGTGCAATTTAGGCAAAAATGACCAAGGAGCACCAAAATGGATACCAGAATACAGGAGAGACCCCAGGGAGACCCCAACTTAGCAGGACCAAGCCAGGAGCACCAAAACAACACCCAGGGGAGACAGAAGAAAAAAAGGAAGTGTCGCTTTAGTGCAGAGGAACAAGAAATACTTGTCAGGGAGGTGACGGAGCATCAGCATCAACTCTTCTTCACCTCCAGATTGCCAATTGGGAGGAGAGAGGTAATTTGGCAACAAATTGCCGACAAAGTAAACTGTGGAAGAGGTCAGGAGAACAGTCACTGACCTGAAGAAACGCTGGCATGACTGCAAGCACAGGACCAAAGAGAAAATGGCCAGGAACAGGGCTGCAGCACTGCAGACTGGAGGTGGGAGTCCAGCCCCGCAGGAGGACCTGGATGACATGGATGAGATGGTTGCAGCCGTCATCCCGGAGGAGATTGTCACAGGGATTGAAGGAGTGGACAGCGCAGACTTCCAGGAAGCTACAGAGATGTCGGGTACGTTGCATGGGGGACAAAAATGCCTAAATGTAATTGCAAGCAGAGGGCGGTACATACCTACTACACAATGCATGTCAGCCACGGAAATTAGCCACAGGAAAGGGCAAAGGGGCACGGCACGGGTGCATAGACAGTGCAGGGACATTCAGGGGAACAGCACCGCACAACACCAACAACCTTTGCATGGGGGTACACCGCCATGCTAAGGCTGCTGGAGATGCGTAACAGACCAGGAGGTTAGGGTGCAATGTACAACTGGGCTTGTGTCACAGGACAGCTGGTATTGGCAGGGTGTGAACATGGGGACAATGCCCAGGACCAGGCCATCGCCTCAAGCGCCATCCACCATTCACAACATTTGCCTGTGACTGTCGCTCGAGGCAATGGCCTGGTCCTGGGCACTGTCCCCGTGTTCACATCCTCACAATACATGCAGTCCTGTGATGGCAGCCCATTTGTACGTTCCACCCTACCCTCCTGGTTTGCTACCGTATCACCAGCAGCCTTGGTATGGCGGTGTACTCCCAAGCTAAGGTCGCAGGTGTAGTGGTGTGCTGTGCCCCTGACTCGCCCTGCACAGCCCAGGCCCCTTGGGCTGTGTGTGCAGGTCAATTTTGGAAAACCAGTTAGGTGCCAATGGAACAAACACACTCAAAATGAGGTATCAGGTTGACTATCTGATTAATCCCCTTCAATTCCTAATCAAGTGTAGCTCCTGTCAAATGCACATGTCCATAGGTGCAAGAAACATCAGGTATTGCCACTGACATGATGAAGTACACAGCAGTAATGTCACACCAAAGCTGCCCATTCCAGGGTCTACACCGTGCCTGCGTCACAGTAGCTGCACTGTCACCTTTCAACATCTCAACTCTCACACTTCCAAGACAACAGCTTTGAGTGGGAGGACATGTGTGTAGCAAGTGAAACACACCCACACAGTCAGAAGAGCAAATGGAACACTACTAGGACCATCAGCGCAATCCAATGTAGCGCACATTGCCCAACATCAGCAGTACACACTACCAATGCTGACACCTGTATTGTGCCATACCAATGCTATACATAGTACATGCTAGGTCTCAGCAACATATAGGTGGATGTGAAATATCAGAGACTGGGTCACTTCCAGATTGTGAAGTGTGGTGGAAGTGCCATCAGAACACCCAAAGCCATTGCAAGGCCACACCATGATAATGGAAGCAGATGGAGGGTTGAGTAGGACAACAGGTGGCAACATACAACTTGGCCAGAACATACACCTAGAGGATGTGAGGCACACATTTCACCAAACTTCCCACACTACATGTGACATGCATGTGGGGCATAGGACTGGGAGACTGCTAATCTTAATGACAGGAACAATGAACAGGAACCAAGATCACAATGTGCAACTAATAGGAGCTCAGGCATGTCACATTACAAATGCCACAACACAGACACACTAATTGTACCCTATCCCATTACAGAGAACGCTGGCTCTCCGGGGGATATCCCTGTCCTGGACCTCTCTGATGGCACGGATGACAAGCTGACAACCATCAGTCAGCAGCCCCTCCATGATGTCCTTGGAACCCTCCTGACCCCACCTTCAGTCACAAAGAGGAGCACAGAAGTAGCAGCCATCACAGAGGACCAACCCATCACCCCAATTGTATGACCTGCCAGCTCCAACCCAGATGTGGACTCTGAGGACACTGGCACCAGCTTTGAGAGGAGTGTAGTTGGAGTACAGCTGGAGCTGGCCAGGGAGGTGCGGGTGGGAATGCAAAATATGGCAGCCAGCCTAGGGGGGTGCGTTCGTGCATGATATCAACTGCAGAACAGGCCGCAGCCATGCAAGGGCTAACTACAATCATGCATGAACTTGACAAAAGTGTGAAGGAAATCAGCACAGCTGTAAGAGAGTTGACACAACACCTCCAACAACATACTTCTCAGCGCATGCACAAATGTAATATTGAGCCCCTCAGGGCAGACCTGGCTGCCTACCACAGTGATGTGGCTGCTATTCTCAAGAACCAGCAGCTCCTCCTTGCTGCAGTAATGCCCTACATTGTTCCACAGTTGGCAGCTACCGGGATTCCTGACTCCATGTCTTCAAACACTGAAGTGTGTGTCGCTTCTTCAAACCCACCACCACCAAGGGCAGAGAAGACAACACACACATCAGAAGAAGAAGACGTGGAACAGATCACATTCACCGGTAAGAGTTCCCGGTAGCCGAACTCCATGCCAAATGGCTATTTACAATCTAGGTCTTGTGCTTATCAACATGCCAGTCTTGCAACAGCTGCTCACATGCACTGTTCTCCAGCCCACTGTTTACCTTGACACTATGCTCTGTGATTGTCTCTCAATACCTCATTGGCAATTTTTGTTCCTCTGCACTGCATGATATTTCACCCCACCATATCCAATGATATGTCCCATTGCACCATTGCACTATCACAATCAAATGTGTCACACTAATGCATTCACAATCCTGGACTTTGTAAATATTGCACTACAGCACTTTACAATAAATAGCACTTACACAAACACTTTGTCTCTGTGTAATATGACACATCAACTGTGTGGGAGATGAGTGATGTATGTCACATGTCAAGAGCTATAGAATGTCAATACAACAGTGTAGAAACAATTTGGGCTGATGTGTAGAAACAATTTGGGCTGATGACTATGCACTGGGGTCTGGATGGTATCATTATCTGCTCTTCATGAGGGTCATTTCTGTAGTAAATAGGAATCTAACTGTATAATGCTGTGTTGGTCAGAAACACTCGGCTTCAAGGGATATTCAAGGTGAAAATCAATGTGTTCCAAAATCCCTTCAAAACAATCTTTATGTATGTGACATCTGACTATACACTTTCATCACACACACACACACCATACAGCAGGAATGGATGTGTATGAGTGTGTGGTTGCAAATCTGTCCTGGAAATTCAATGTAAGACATGATAGGTGTGAGTAATGTATACAATACTACATAAGATTATACCATCACTCACCTTATCAGGGTTCACATGTACATTAAGCTGCAGGCAGACGTACCACATTGCCCAAGATCCCAAATCAGGTCTCCAATGATGACGGATTGAAAACACACATCCAAACTAAATAGCACAGTGGTAACTCTAGTAACCTTGAGTGGTGGCTGCAATGGATGGCAGATGCGATGAGAAGTTGCTTTGGTGTAGCTGCCAATGTGACAGCTCAATTGTAATTGGGAATAACTATGTCAATCATGGGATTTGGATGCAGGATGGAACACAAATGCTAATACTAAATTAACACTGTTCACCCATGCCAAGGCCCTCATCCCCAACCAGCTAACACATACTGCAAAGGAGTACCTAAATATTTATTTAACAGTAAAAAAGGATAAAATGACTAGGGGAACACCTTAACTAACCTAACCTATCCTAACTACACATTACACACAACTGGCCCTAACTAAACTAAGCTAAACTTACTTATCACATTTAACTAAACACTCTAAACATCAGCCCCCCACCCCCCTTATATGACAGGACACATGGAGGACAACATATACTAGCCTAAACACATAGGGGGTCATTCTGACCCTGGCGGTAATTACCGCCATGGCGGAGGTCGGCGGTAGCACCGCCAACAGGCTGGCGGTGCACCGCTGGGCATTCTGACCGCGGCGGTTCAGCCGCGGCCAGAAACGGAAAGTCGGCGGTGTACCGCCGACTTCCCGCTGCCCTTGAGAATCCTCCATGGCGGCGGAGCGCGCTCCGCCGCCATGGGGATTCTGACACCCCCTACCGCCATCAGGTTCCTGCCGGTTCTCCCGCCAGGAACAGGATGGCGGTAGGGGGTGCCGTGGGGCCCCTGGGGGCCCCTGCAGTGCCCATGCCAATGGCATGGGCACTGCAGGGGCCCCCGTAAGAGGGCCCCACGAAGAATTTCAGTGTCTGCTTTGCAGGCACTGAAATTCGCAACGGGTGCAACTGCACCCGTCGCACCTTCCCACTCCGCCGGCTCCATTCTGAGCCGGCGTCCTCGTGGGAAGGGTGTTTCCAGCTGGGCTGGCGGGCGGACTTTCGGCGGTCGCCCGCCGGCCCAGTGGGAAAGCCAGAATGACCGCCGCGGTCTTTTGACCGCGGAGCGGTCTTTCGGCGGGAACCGCTTGGCGGGCGGCGACCGGCGACCGCCGTCCGCCGCGGTCAGAATGACCCCCATACTATCTTATCCTAAACAAATATATATTTTTGTGAAAATGTTTTGTTTATAAATGTATATATTGTTTAGTTTTTTTGATTTTTTAAACACAAAAACCCCAACATCATCCCCCACCCACAAAAAACTACACATCTAAAAATATTATACCCCCACCCCCCAACCCACTTATACTAACTAAACTAACAGCCTATACTAACCTAACACTATGCCCCCTAAACCCACAAAATTGGAAAACCAGGAAAGAGGAGGGAGGGAAGGGAATCATAGCTGAGGGGCCAAGAGTCCCAGATTGGCCCTCCGCAGGATCATCTTGATTGCACGCAGTCGCCTGCTATTTTGGGCCACCTCCTGCTGCAGCCTGTCCATCCTGCGCAACATCCATTGTATGTCACGGCGCATGTCCTGCCAATCCCCATTGTCAATGACTGCAGCAGGGGTGGTCTGTGTGCCACTAGTGGTTGGTTGTGCTGGAGGTGGAGGTGCAGGAGCTGCTGTCAGTGGGCCAGGAGCATACGAGGCAGAGGGACCTGCAATGCTGGTTGCCATCCTTGGTGCCACTTGGGTGGTGGTGGTGGTGCTGGTGGTAGCAGCTGTTGTGGGCACAGATATCCTTCCTTGGGAAAATGCCCTCCAGACCCCTGTGGCTCTCTCATGGCGATGACACTGTGCCATGTTGCAGAACCGAGACTCAACCTCCAGAATGTAGCGTTAACTCATTGCCCTCCTCTGGAATTGGGCAATCTGTGTGGCATCCATGTTGGCAGCTGTAAAGAAGAGAGGAAGCCAAAAATTAGCTCTATCATTGTGTGATACATCTACTGATGACATTCAAACACTTCCTCAAACCCGCTTAAACTGTACAAATCACAGTACAGATCAACGCAGCCTACACATCTCCTATCTAACAGCACAGCAATGCTCTAAAAGGTGTGTATCCACATAAATGGTCTAGGCATCATTGTTCGGCCTATTGGTCACACAACAAATGTTGCAAGTAGTCCACATGTGACAGGCCAACTAATTACTGACTTATGGATGACAATCAAAGGCCACATCATATGTGACGGCTATATGGAATTGGCAGGACGGTATGCATTTGCTAAGCATGAGGGGGCATCCTAGCTTGGAAGAAATGATTATTGGGATTACATGTCTGTCTCCTACACTGGGATCCTCACACCTAGGTACACATATTTCATTAGCCTAACCCTGTGCCTCAATGGGTGATGGACATGCAAAACATATTTTCAAACATCAAGGACAGCCATGGATCTGTGGACAGGTGTCCATGGGTTTAGTCAGTCCACCACAGGTAAGGAGGGCTACCAACTAGGATAGACACAAAATTTGGACAATCACATCCACAGTTATGTTCCCAGTTACGGACAATTGTCCACATCATTGGATATCACTAATACCTTTCAAAAACACAACCACATAGATGCAAGCACCCATCTGGGTTTGAGCTGCATGTACACCTATGACATTCTACTCAAGTGCCAGATAAACGTAGCACCACATGTGATGCTAGGTGCTGATAGGAAGTCAAACATACAGTCCTACATGTTCATCAGTAAACAGGAAGGGCCAAGTCTGTGAGTAATACTTTGGCATCACTGGTCTGTGTCACTCAGGGTATGACTTGCTGACGGAATCGTTAAAAAGGTTAGCTCAAAAACGTATTTTGGCAGAGATGTAGTAACAAATATCACCCTGTTCACCTGCCCATGCCTACAGCGCAGCACTAGATTCCCAAAATATGACTCCACACCACAGATTGTCCAAATCACATATGGGAAAACAAGTCACACTCCAGTCAGTCAAGTCACATATCAGATCAAGTCCCAGCACATCATACATTGCTATGTGTCCGACACACAGGAGTCAATCACACAACAGCTGCAAACACAACACAGAACTAACATATCAACACTTACTGTATGTGTCTGGGTCCGCAAATCGAGCCACTTTCTCCAACTGGGTAGGGGGCTGGTCCATCTGTAAAACATTGAAGGATGAAATGTGATCAACGTCTGCGTACTGTACAACACTTGGAAAAAAAACTCACTGTGTGTGACATTGTACATGGTAGAGCTGCACCTCAGCCATGTATACACCCCAACAGACATACCACTGTAGACATGTATTAACATGTCACACCAGTGAGTGATACACACACATAAGCAAACATGTAGTGGGCCTAACAATCATGTTGTGCCAAACATAATGACTCCATTGGGTGCAGAATCATTGATAGAGGGTACTCCATTTGTTGTCATGAGAGACACGCAAAGCCACATTCCTGGTGCACTGCTGTACCAGTCACTCAGGGTTTGTGGCTTGTGCATCAAGGGACAATCAGTTACTGTGTCTTGCTCATGTGGGGTGCGTTTAGATTGTGATTTATTATGCTTACTATGGTCCATAACATGTGTGCATGTGTTGTCTGTAGGTTACATATGCCACATTGCCAGTGTACCCAGAGCCGTATATGCCCCCTATGACACCATGATGGGAGGGATCCTGTGTGTTAAATGATGACAATCATAAGCTAGACATGGAATGGCCAATAATCTATATGTAAATGACATAGAATTAAATGCTGACAGTGCCTATGTGTATCATCCGTTACAGAATGCAGGGGCACAGGTGTAATCATTGCACCAGAAAGGTTTTACTCATTACCCTGTGTACCTAAATCAGGAATTGCAAATCACAGTTAGCCACATCCATCATCTCACATATGCCAAGTTGGGTGATCTGTGGGTATACAAGTAACTGACACTGTCCCTTTATTGAAACATGGTTTAGCAAATGTCCTACAGCGGCAATCTTGATCAAGGAGGTCTCTCTTTTTATGCCCCTTCGGAATGGCTGCAGTGTCAGGAATGCTGGCCTGCTGACAGTAGCATACACCCATGTCTGTGATACCCTACATACTGTGAAGTTTACCATTGTACATATGCTGCACTAGTTCAGCAGGGGTGTACCAAACGTAACCTAGCAAACTCTTTCCTCACTTAATATGTATGATGGAAGTTGCAGGGGTCACTTGCACAATATCATGCAAGTAAGAAATTGTGACCATGCATTCACAAACTTCGGGTATCCCATGATGACCCATTAACTCATGAGAATTGCATGGCTATTAAGTTACACAGATGGCAAATGCATCAGCTCTGTCCCAGCAATTGTGCAGAATGCAAATTTGAACACACACAAAGAGTGAACAGAGGCATAGTACTTATATTTTATCCTTCAATGTGTAGCATTAGATTCATGTTTTACACTACAGCTATGGAAAGTAGCAGCAAGCATTTAGCTTTTTGCCCGTGTCCATTCCTTTGCCATCAAAATCTCATGTAAATGCTGCACAGACCAAGTAGAGGTATCTGCCTGGGATTTTACCCCAGGATAGGGAGAACTTTGTAAGTATGTCCATGAATACAGTTCTGACATGTATTTGAAATATTGTGGACATACTTGGTATGGCATGTGAAACACATCTCATTCCTGGTACACTCACAGACCATGAAGAAACCATTACTTTGAGACGCATTACCATCATCAATTGATGTCACTGCAGCACTAATTGACAAAATAAAGTTGTGTTTTGTAAGTTTGTGCAACTATTGCGTCAACCAATGATGGTGATGCGGTGCAAAAATAAATATGAATCAGGGGCTAAATGTTTTACTTGCATTCCACATGTCCCCAAACATTGCATGCTGCATATCAACACATCTGCTACTGTCAGTACAGAGCATTTAAATGTGCACCTTAGTCTGCATTGTACTCACCAACAGGGCCACCAATCATCACACCCAGGTGGTCCAGCAGGTCTTGCTCCCTGGCAGCAAGGTCAGGCCAGCGATGTTTGATCTGGTGGTCATTGCGCTGGGTGTTGTAGACACGCTTCAGTTGATGCAGCATCTTGGACCACCTGAGCTTCCTCGCCTCCGTGTGATACCCCTGTATCACCCTGCCACCAGCCTCTAACATCAGGGGGAGGAAGTGGCACACTAGCCAAATGAAACTACCCAGCTCCTCCTCACCCATTCTCCCAAGACGTGGCCTATGCAACATTTCTGACAATAAAAGGACAGGTGAAAGTGGGAGATCCAGGGAAAGAAGGATTGTAAAAGGAAACTTACACAACACCCAGAAAGCCCAACACGACCCCAACTAATGCTACCCACAAACAAACTTCCAACAGTACAAAGACAAATACAAATACAATAAATTACAGATATACACTTACACAGATTACCAGAGACACTTACAAACAGACAAAAATACAATATAGAGGGCACACAGGAGACAATATCACAATTTCCACACAGAGACAACTCAAAACACAGCCACACAGTCTAGAATATTCTGAGACTGCAAAGTGAAAGTGAAATTACACCCACTGCACCATTTCAGGAAACAGTATATCCTGTTACATCACTTCCTGTCTCATTCGCGGCCGTTTTTTTTGTAATGCGTCAAACTTTAATGACGCTAACGGGGTTTGCGTCAATAAATTCTGATGCATATGCGTGAAAGTCCACACGCATTCAGGGTCCAATAGATTAGCAATGGTGTGGAAATCACTCTAGGGACCAAATGGTGGTTAATGTGTGTGAGCGTCATTTTTTAACATATGTGCGTCAATATTTGACGCACATGTGTCTATTTTTGGCGCGTTTGTGTCAAATTTTCTGACTTACACTGTGTTTGAGTGATTTTACTATTTTCTTAACATGCATGTGGCCTATTACTATACATGATTATGATGGTCTGACCGGCAGTGTGTGTTCTAGTGTTTGGGCACATGTGGCAGGCCTTACTACTGCGGCCCATGATACTCATGTTGTTGGGCAGGATGGGCTCTCTTCAGTGATGCAACAGCTGCTAAAACTTTCAAAATGTTATGGATTTTTGAATGTTGAGCAGGTGTTGCATCAATAGAGGACAGCAAGGCTACGCTGCTAATGAGATCGACTCATGGCCTGTGTGTTTATGTGTGTGTATTTCCTGTTCAAATTGTTGTTGTGACTTGGTGTGACCGGCATACTGGACATTTGGCGTATTGTGCAGGTATGTATGTGTTACAAATGGGTATAACCATCAGATGGCATTCAATGAGGTCCACAGTCAGGATCTGTGTTTGTAAGATCTGTTGCCTCTTATGCTGTGTGTACTTGCTGAATATCATGGACATATTAGTTCCCATGACTGACTTTACACATTTTAGATAGGAGACGGTTGATTATGGCCATGTCAGATATGTTAGCCCACACAAGTAATGAAATGTTGACTACCACTTCATGTTCACTTGTGTGTCTACTGACAATGAGTCAGGCATTTGACCATGATACGTAGGTACAGTGTTTGTGACACAGAGTCACAAAGCCAATCCTATAGTTGTTATGTACACCACAGTTTGACTCATGTAACTGACCAATGTTTGTCCTCTGGGTGTGGAGCACCAGCAGACCATGCTGCATGTGTTCCCATATTTGCACTGGTTCATTGCACAAAGGTGTCCAGTTCAAGGGTGTGGCCATGTGTACCGTGTGTCAGTATTGGGCTCCATGGTGTCACAGTTACATGCAGGTCTAGTCATGAGCCCGTGGAGCCAAACCTTGAATCAACATAGTTTCCTTGAAAGCAGATATGGCCAAAGATCAGCGGAAGCCATACATGGGAATAGTCCAGCTGTGGCACAGCAGAAACTTAATGAAGCTGAGGAAAGGGAAACCTTGGTGTGCTCAGATACGTTAGTGATCAGTAATGGCATATCATGCAGATTCCATCCCTACATTTGTACACAGGTTGGACTCTGATATCCACACTGCTCCAGGGAACATCAATCCCTCTGAGCTGATTGATCTCACAGCTAGTCACCACGCAGCACCATCAAAAGGTTGTGGCAGAAGTGAATCTGTGTCTGGATTGCAGGGCACAAACATGTTTTGTCCTTACTTACACATTGGCATTCCTTGTTTGTTGGGCTGGAGGCACAGTACTAAGTCCATGTATACAGCCATTGAACACTGTCACTGTTTGGCACTCATGAAGACATGCTAAACCAGACAAGGGGTGGGGGCAGGATTAGCCCATTTGAATACATGTCCCAGAACATGATACAATTAGCTAACAAATTTAACTACCAGACCAGTGCCCCAAGAGGAAACAGCGGGCATGGAATGCAACTATGAGGTAAATGTACCCACAGGAAACGTCTCTGGTTCACACAAAAACTGGGAGCAGTCTGGCTAACAGGATGCAGGCTCTGTCAGGTAGGAACATGGAGAAGGCAAATACACAGTGAGCAGAGTCTGACTGGGACAAGCAGGAAAACACTGTGGGTACTGAGATCAGTTTGTTCAGTACTCTGCACTGTTACGCAATCCCCCAAGGACTCTGGTACACAAATGATTTGTACGGCAATGCACAGATTCAGGAAATGGCAGCCTATGAGCAGTTCCAGGCATCAACATGGGCAGGGCAGTGTCTAATGGCTGGGCTACATTAGAGTGCTCACAGATATGTGTAGCGTCATTCTCTCAGAAGTCCTGGAGTTGATCATCCAGTTCAAAGGACAAACCGGACCTTTCACATGGGAAGCAATGGACAGCAGATTACAGGTGTTACAGACTACCAGGCAGTGCATTCTCAGACCTGAAGTCCATGCAGACCGATGTGCTCTAAATATACCATGCCATACTGAAGAGGTAAGCACACAGAAGTGAGAATGGGAGTCTGGGTGAGTGTAGATGATGATTCTCGGAATCCAGATAGTCCATTTGGGGCGCACCCTAGAGAAGAGTGGTTAGGGACTTAATGCATGGCAGTGGCCGGAGGTATTACCTGGGATGGTATGTGCAGGGCATGTGTTGTGAGCAATGCTTGTCAAACCTCGGGCACTTGTGCTAACTATTTACATGTTTGATGCACTTGTTGTCACACATGCTCCTTGCAGAGATAGCTGATGTCACACTTACTGCTGTCAAGGGTCTGGTCATACATTCCTGCTGCCAATGCTATTGCACATCCACTGCCTCATGTATGATGCACTTTTCTACCTTAGGATTGATGGTATCTTAGTTGTGTGTCATATGCTGAAATGGACCATGTTGGCAACAAGGAAGTGTCTCAGAGCTGTGTACCTATGATGTTGCCGTTCAAATGTGATATGGACAGGAAGTATGTCATTTAAGCTGTGTATGATGTTTGCTGTACATCCATACCCCTCAAATGTGAAGTGGCCTCTGGAGTATGCAAATACATATTCCTGCAATGCTCCATGAGGTAATACCCTGATTCTGATTCCTAGAGATCATGTGATGCATCAATAATTCCCCAGAGCATGATTTAGTGATGAAGTAAGGTGTTTAATTACATATAATGACAAAGTGGTGATGGGATCAGAGTTCAAAGAAGTTCTGTACAATCTGTTGTCTGCGCCGCATTCCTGCAGCTGTGTAGGGCTGGTCCCCCTCATGTTCCCAAACAGCATCCTCCTCCTCCCCCTCGTCAGGCATTTGTGGTTCTGGTTCGTAGAGGGGTATGTTCCTCCTCACACAAATGTTGTGCAGCATGGCACAGGTCAGAATGATTTTGCAGACCAATTCTGGGGAATATAGGAGGCTGCCTCCGGTGATGTCCAGGCACCTGAATCTGGACTTCAGGATGCCAAAGGCCCGCTCAACAATACTGCATGTCCTCCGATGTGCCTCATTATAGGCCAGCTCTGCTGCTGTGCTTGGGTTGGCAAATGGGGTCATGATCAATGGCTGGATCCCGAACCCTGATCAGCTGAAAGAGAAACAGTGTGTAAGTATTTTTTTGTTGTTTGCACAATGATTGTCAGGTCACATGGCAGTTGTTATCTTGTGTAGTCTGTGACTCATATGTGTTTGTGGTATGTGGGATCCTAGGCTTCTGTGATGTGCTTTCTGCGTTGGGTTGTTTGACTGGCAAAACTGGAGTTTGGCAGATTGGCAGATTGGGCTAGTATCCGTGTTATATTTGTAAACTTTCTATTCACTGTGTTTCTCCCATGCGTTATGGAGTGAGGAAGATGTGTGCGTGTGCTTTCACTGGAGGTGACATGATACTTGCAAACACACAATAGGTTCCACTGTGGTGGTGACATGGTTGCACTATGTAGCCTGGACATCCCATCCAATTGGACATATGTAATTGCAGGTGGAATGCAACAGTGAGGCCCTGTGATATGGCTAGGTGACAATGTAGGACACATCTCCATACGTTGGCAGCACAGAAGTGTTCACTGTTCATAATGCACAATTATCCCATGTGTGACAAGTTCTCTGCAAAGCTATTTTAGTACCCTCAGCCAGTTGGCTCATGTGCAACCGTGCACCTACACTCCTGAACTTGCTCCAGGTGAACTGGCTCACTTGGTTGTGGGGGTGATGGTTTCAGTGTTAGGAGGTCCATCTCCCTGTACATCTGTTATGTGTATGGGTAATTGTCGCAATCAGTATGCGTAGCTGTGTGCACTTTGCATTAGTGTCACATCCACATATTAAATGGCACAGTCCACTCCCTTATTGCTAGCTGCCAATGTCATCCCAGGAGTGATGTGAGATCTTGTTACTGCCTGCATCATTCCATGTCACCTTCATTTGAGTCTATGTCATCATGCTATGTGTGTCATGGTGTTGAGCTGCAGCAACACACATTACACAACCCTTACACAGGACGTATTGCTTGTAAGTGTGTGGGATTGACTGTAGCCTTATGTGATACTGGAAGGCTCATCTTCCAAGTTGTACTGCCAGTTAAGGCCATGTCATTGTCACAGTGTGGTTTGAGATTGGTCCCGTATGGCTCTAGTGTGGCATCGATTGTTATTTGCATCCATCATTTGTCCATAGGTGTGTGTGTCCCAATGGGTCAGGATATCACAGATGAGTAGCAGTATCACACCTCAGTGTGTTCCTGGCCACATGTCAATGTAGTGGTGTATGTGTTGTGTGTCGTACATGGTTGCTGTGCTCTGTGTAAGGTATTAGGTTTCTGTACTTACCAACAAGGAGGTCATGGCGGTTGATGGTGCTGTGGCGGAAGATGAATGAGTCATGGACACTCCCAGGATACTTTGCCATGATGTTTGTGAACAATCCCTGGTGATCCACAATGGCCTGCACATTGATGGAGTGTGTGTGCTTCCTATTGCGGTATAGGTGCACGGTTGCAGCAGGTGGCACAATCCGGACATGTGTGCAGTCTATGGCACAAAGCACGTGCGGGAAGCCATTAATCTGATAGAAGCCCTGTTTGGTCTTCTGCTGCTTCTGCTATGTGTTGAGGAAGTAGATGTGGTGGGGTGTGAAGGAGATGATGGCATCCAGGACCTTGGTAAGGAAGGCGGAGAATGAGGGCTGTGAGATCCCAGTAACCAGGGCACCAGTGGTTTGAAATGAGCCACTTGCCAACATGTGCAGAACAGCGAGCAGCTTGGTCTCCGGAGGAATGATGTGGGGTGTCTGCAAGCTGGGTGCCAACTGTGGCTCAATGTTGTGCAGCAGCTGGTGTATGGCTTGCCGGTTTAGTCTGTACCTCTGGATGATCTTGCGTTCCCTGATGCCCATGAGGGTTGTCCCGGTCCGGAATATACTGTCCTGCCTTCTGCGTTGCCTTTGGGGTCCACGTTGGTGTGATGGTGGCTGCTGCTGTTGGTCCTGTACTCCGTGTCTTCTGGCATACTGCATGAATAACACCTCCATGTCCTCCTTCTTAGTCAATGATGTTGCTTGTGTGAGTTTTACTTTAGTAGTGGTGCTTTTGGCCCATTTTAACGCCTGCCCTGACCCAGGCGTTAAAATTTTACGCAAATCGGGTTTAGAGTAATTTTTTAGCTCCATTTCCCTCCCGCGCGCCATATTCACCCAGATGGATAAATATGGCGCACGGCAGTTTGAGTCATTTTTTGGACGGGAACGCCTACCTTGCATCTCATTAGCGCAAGGTATATTCCCGCATCCAAAAAATTACTCTAACTCCATATTTTTGGCGCTAGACAGGTCTAGCGCCAAAGTATAAATATGGAGTTAGGTTTGCGCCGGATTTGGGGCTAAAAAATGGCGCAAAAACCCGCACAAACAGAGTATAAATATGGCCCTGAGTACGTGAAACCAAGACAGGAATCACAAAGCTCAACAGACGTTTCTGTCAAAAAAGAAGAGAAACTTCCCCCACACAAGACTCAATTTAAAAAGAAAAAAGTGGCAGCAGTTGTGATTCGTCATGCCACTCAAGAAAAGGGCTCTATTGAAGAACAAGAAGAGGGCACTAGCTCTGCTAGACAGCGCAGCAGAGGTCACAATAGTTCACCGGAAACTTCAAGAGCATCTGGAGGAGAAAGCAACTGATGACTTCTTACAAGTTGAAACTGCGGACATGCGTGTCTCCATGCCTGACAGGGTGTACAAAGTAACAATACATTTAGAAGGAGACACTGAACGCACAATAGATGCAATCTTTTGGGACAGCGTCATTAACATTTATGATATTTTACTGGCCGAAAAGGATTGGCCACCTGAGTTTGTCCATACTTGCCCATACCTTGCCATATTAAACCTTCTTTCACGCCTCTTGTTCCCGATGAGCTCGCAGAGTCCTAAGCCATTGATTTAGCATTGGTGCAGGAACCAGCGTTATATCGCAACCACGTAGGGTGGGATAAAGATTCCCTCTATCATATAATTCCAATTAAGGGTCAACCCCAACCTTAACCTCAGTATCCAATAAAACATGATGCTAAAGCACCTGTGAGGGAAACCCTCACACAACTAGAGTACCAGCACGTAATCAAACCCTGTGTCTCAACAATGAATAATCCTTCATTCCCTGTAGCTAAACCTGGACCATTCATTCAGAATAGTCTTAGATTACAGACACTTAAACAGTCATACATGCACATATGCTATATAAAACTCTCATAGCAGAGCACTCATGAACAACATAGGGCCATATTTATACCTTTTGACGCAAACCAGCGCCAGCGCTGGTTTGCATCAAAAGATTTACCGCCGGATAACGCCATTCCAAAGCACCAGGCGGGCGCCTTATTTATGGATTGACGGTAGCCTGCTGCGGGCTGGTTAGAGTAAAAAAAAAATTACTCTAACCGGGCAGCGCAGGCGTAGGGAAGAATGAGGGTTGTGCGTCAAAAAATGGTGCAAGTCAGGTTAGAGTAAAAAATCATGGCTCTAACCGGACTTGCGCCCTTTTTTGACGCACAACCCCCATTGAAATGACTCCTGTTTCAGCAAAGTAGGAGTCATGCCCCCGTGCCCATTGGCCATGCCCAGGGGACTTCTGTTCCCTGGGCATGGCCATTGGGCACAGTGGCATGTAGGGAGGCCCAAGTTAGGCTCCCCCATGGCACATAAAAAAAATACTTACCTCTACTTACCGGTACTTACCTGGGATGGGTCCCCCCATCCATGGGTGTCCTCCAGGGGTATGCGAAGGTGGCAGGGGGTGTCCCTGGGGGCAGGGAAGGGCACCCGTGGACAGCTTCCATGGTCAGAGACCATGGAAATGGGCCCATAGGTTCCTTAACGCCTGCCCTCACCCAGGCGTTAAAAAATGGTGCAAATCAGGCTGGGCGTCATTTTTTAAGGCCCGCCGACTCCTGTGTGGCAAAATGACGCAGTAGTATAAATAAGGTGCACAGGCCTTAAAGTCATTTTTTGGACGGGAATGCCTATGTTGCATGTCATTAACGCAAGGTGGTTTCACACATCCAGAAAATGATGCGCACTGCTGAATTTTAACGTTCATGGGGTCGGGCGTCAAAGTACAAATACAATGTTAGGCTTGCGCTGAATTTGAATCATAAATTTGTACGCAAATTTGGCACAAACAGAGTATTAAAATGCCCCATAGTGCGCAAAAAAATACAAAACAACATTGGGTATTCCCAATGGCTTCTGGCAAAATATAGCGCCTGAGAGTAATGACCTAACAAGTTTCAGTGCACTATGCTCCCAGAAAAAATTCTGTTGTTTACCACAGGGGTATGAGAACAGTCCAGGACTGTTCTCTCTGCTCATGTAGCTTCAATATTGCATGACATTGACCCTGAGGCATTGTCCTATGTAGATGACATCTACCTTACAGATGATGAATTACTGCAACATCTAAGAAGGGTAAACCTCATTGTTGTTGGATGTGCCGAATTCGGCTATAAATTCAACTTTAAAAAAACAAAAATAGCCTTCCTTAGCGTCCTGTTTCCGGGATATGAATTATCAAGTGAAGGAAAGAGCCTAGCACCACAAGTCTTCAAAAAATGCGCACAGTTACAAACTCCAAATACCATTAAAAAAAAACAGTCCCTATTGGGCTTCCTAAATTTTGGCAGAACTTACATTCCAGATTACACATCACGCATAAAACCCTTATATGACTTAATACGTCCTGACTTTTCCAGTAAATTCTGGACAGTTGAACATACAAGCAATCTCAGAACATTGCAACAAAACATGCTTTCAGCACAACACCTACACACAAGGGACAATAAAAACATCTGGTCATCAGAGTAATTGCTGGTGCCATTGGTTTCACCTATGTAACATTCCGTGAGGGTGAGACAGTCCCGATTGCATACAAATCACATTTGTATTCAGCAGCAGAACAACACTTTCCTCCCCTGAGAAAATTCTCACTGTTGTTCAGATGGCTGTCATTAAAGAAAGACCACTAGCCCACGGGAAACGCATTATTGTCATATCTCCAATCCAAGCCCTTGAGGCTGTTACCAAAGCAAGCATTCCAAACACTAAAGCATTACATCCACGTTGGATCCAATGGGCAACGTCTCTGATGGACACTGATGTAGACTATATTTTTGACCCAAAGTTACAAACTCAAGACTTTTTGCAATATGAACTAGAATACCCAGTTCTGGCAAATATACTGCCTATTGATCAATATCAAAGAGTCATGTACACTGATGGCTCAGCACAACCTTCTATAGGCACAAAGCATCAATACTCTGCTGCTTACGCATTCGTAAGCGGCTATATGGAAGGTAGTCAATTCTATCCACAACATACCTTTACGCAAACCCTAGGGGATTGCACTGCACAACTAGCAGAGCTGAAGGCTCTGCTGATGGCACTGGGACATGCAGATCCTGATCAGCTAACGCTGATTGTCTGTGATTCGTACTATTGTGTCCAGTACTTCAATGAATATCTTCATTCCTGGCGCCAGAATGGGTTCAGAGATTCCAAAGGTAGCACCATCAAACACAGACTTCTGTGGGGAAAGTAGTGGGTCTGAAGGAAACGCTACCAAATATCCATGTTGTACATACACTTGGATACCATCGCGTTGGAATACATGTTGCAGGGAATACGCTGGCTGATGAAGCAGCCAAATCAGCAGTGGCTATGGCTTCTGTTGCTGCAGTAACTCGTTCTAGAACGAAACCAGACCATGGCATATGGGCTGCCGTGAAAGCCATGGCTGAAGGTACTCATTTACCAAAAGCATTCCCTGCTAAATATTCCTGCCGGATGAGAGGATTCCTTGACACAGAAGTAAAAATACCAGGCATCGGGGTTCGAGTAATTCCCAATAAAAACATAAGACCAGAGTTCATTAAAGCAGCGCATGAGGGGGTTGCCTCTGCCCATGAAGGTGTGGCAGCTACAATATCATTATTGCAAGCATGTTATTGGTGGCCAGGTCTATAGAGACAGAACAAGCAGTATGTCCTTTGTTGTGACATCTGCCAACAAATTAAAGGGGCCACCGTCAAACGCCCATCACAGATACCCCTCTTAATTTTCAACAAACCATTGCAATGTGTGTACTTGGACCATTGCGGTCCCCTAACACTGAACAGTGCATTCAAATAGATCTTAGTCGCTGTTGACTCCTGCTCCAGATTTCTATGGATGTGGCCATAATGCTCTGCTGATGCTTGCACTGTTATTAAAGATCTGCAAGTCTTTATCAGCACATATGCAGTTGCAGCTTTCCACTCGGACCAGGGGCCTGCTTTTGCCTCAAGGGCATTCAGGGACGCCATGGCTTTGTTAGGGGTCCAACTCCATTACTTGTCTCCATTTCATCCTGAGGGAAATAGTGTTGTGGAGCGACGAAACTGAGATTTAAAGCAATCCTTAATAGCCAGAGTATTAGATACAAGTCGTAGTTGGCTTAATCACCTGTAGGGAGTCCAGAAAGAACTTAACTATCTGCCTAGAATGTCCCTGGGGGGTCGTATTTCATACAAGTGCCTATTTGCAACTCAAATGTATCTTCCTGATCTTGATGGTCCTGGCGTGGAGGCGGCAGAAACACCTTTTGACATAAATGAATGTGTCACTGTCTTGCAGGAATTACAACAGTTCCGTGATGACAACGCTTCTGCCAGTGCTGCCTTCTTAGGAATTAAGGAGGTACCAATAACTTCTACCGGCTGGATTCCAAAGATTGGGGATCTAGTACGTGAAAATGTTGCAATGAAAAAGGAGTTCAGTCCTTTCTATCGTGCACCAGTTCCAGTCCTGTGAATACATGGTACCAGAAATGTTATTTTACCACCTCTGCCTGGTTCTAAAGAAAACTGCTTTGCCTCCATTGACAATGTCAAGTTACACCATGTGGCCGATCCTGCACAGCAGACCAAGAGGAACAACCAGTAGTACCCAAATCCCTCTCACTACTGGTCAAGATGTCCCTCTAGAAGTTTTGAGCAGCAACACTGACACCTCTCCGAGCTTGGGGAGGGTGGAAAATAATCTTACATTGGTTTCACTAACATCTATTGCAACAAGCAACACAGAAATTGCTGATCGATTTGACTCGACCTCTACACAAACGTATGGCGTAACTTATTATGAACCACCGCAGGAGACCTCTACCAGTTCTCCTCCTTCAAATGCGGCTCCAGTTTTTGCACAAACTGCCTCTGGATACTTTGGCGACATTAATGACATTTCTTCTGACTCATCTGCCTCTTCTGCATCTGAACTGTCAACAACACGTAAGCTGATAATTTTGCTTAAAACAAATTCCTTTGTTCTTCCATGGAACTATCTATGGCTTTCCTGAACTATATTAGCTTTCCTCCATTGGATTGGCTATGTTATTACTTTCTTTCTACTAATACATGGTTATTATCTTCCTGAACGATCTACCGTTGAACTGGTGGATGAGGTCCTAAAACCCAATTTTTCTTCTCACAAGGTCTGCAGAGACTTGTCATTCGTGAACATTTCCACTATATTAATTCCTGAAGGGACTGTTTGGGATAAAGTCACATTTGATATATACGGCCCCTACAGAGGTCATTCAAATACCATATGTGTTTAAACTCTCTATGAATCATGTAATAGTACCCTGAGTTGTTTCTGATGACTGGGATATAAAAACAGTTGATTCCATGATTACTGAATTGCAGTATTTTACTGTATTTGAAAGTAAGGATGATTATCAATCTAAAGAAAATTATGGTGACATGTTCTGCTATAATTATTATGGATACCATTTCATTCACAGAGCGAGTACCCCAAAGACTATGTTTAATTACACACAATGGGAACATTGTCCAACTCAACACAAAGGAGTTCTAAAATATAGTCTGAAAAATTTACATATTTTTCTGGGCACAGTGTTAAAAATGCTGAGTCATATTATTTCAAATTGGCAGTTATGGAAAATGTACATATGTTATTGACAGATATAAAATAAATTTATTCAGATTCCTTTGTTTCCCGGTTGGCTATAGAAGGCTACGAATATTGGTTGACGTCGATTGACTTAAAAAGTGTGTCGGGAACAAACAAATTGGCAAATAAGGGGAAAGGAAGCTTTGTTTACAGCATGCCTGATACCTGTTCAAATGATATTTTTAAATGAAACTGTACAACAGACAAGTTGTCTAGGCTTAGCAAAGATTAAGGATTGGAATGCGCCCAGTATTCCTGCCCCTGCAAAATTTTATAATTGGCAAAAGTTTTTCAATGCTGCAGAAGATCAGCTCGATGAATGGGTCCAAAATGGCATGTTTGATGTTTCAGTTTCACGTCCTGGTAGAATACCAATGGGTGTCATAAACGTTTTGTAAACTCCCGGGGTTTTTTACAACAAGTAGGCCTGACCCTCGCTATGTGTCATCTGAACACACGGGTATAGTAACAACATACAGTGTAAGGAAACTATGCCAGCAATGACTGAAGGGTTCCTCACTAGATGATGTTAAAGAACACCTCAGTCTCTGGTCCAATGATACTGACTTACAGGATTTCCCATTAGGCCCCAGAAAACAACGCAGAAGGCACTTCTTATATGCAGTCTATAATGAAATTTGGAAGCTTTCCCAACAAAAAGCAGCTACCCGCTTAAGGCAAATAGATCAGGAAAAGATACAGAAGGCATTAGCTGTTGTAGATAATGGAAATTAATACCCTGTCCGACCAGATGTACACCTTAAATAACATTCTTTGGTTTGCAATAGACATAAAACAGAGCGACATGTCCTCTTTACACCATGGACAGAGTCAACTAAGGTCCATTATGCAGTTGGGTTGGACACTACAAATACTAAAGCCAGGTCACGTTCCCTGGCAACACGTTAACGTAAGGGTCATATTTTCTAAATTTAATTTAATGCGACAACAACAACTAATGGCTAAAAAAGAAGCAACTTATGTCATGTTAAATATTGAGAAATTAAATAAGTTGCTGTATGAGGCTGGCCTGGCTTATAGTAGGTACCTGATGGTACTTACACCTTGTGCCAGGTCCAGTTATCCCTTATTAGTAGATTAGTAGTGTTCTAGCAGCTTAGGCTGATACAGGTAGCTATAGCAGAGCAGCTTAGGCTGAACCAAGAGACATGCAAAGCTCCTACTATACCACTTATATCATATAGCACTATATCATAAGAAACACAATACTCAGAGTTACTAAAAATAAAGGTACTTTATTTTAGTGACAATGTGCCAAAAATATCTCAGAGGATATACTCCCTTAGGAGGTAAGTAAAATACACAAAATATACACACAAACCAAAATCAGGTAAGTAAACAGTTAGAAAAGTAATGCAAACACTGTAGAATACAATAGGATGCAATAGGCCTAGGGGCAACACAAACCATATAGTAAGAAAGTGGAATGGGAACCACTTAGGGACCCCAGGCCTAGTGTAGTGTGTAGAGGTTCGCTGGGAGTGTTAGAAAACACTAAGGGTGTCCAAGATACCCCACCCCAAGACCCTGAAAAGTAGGAGTAAAGTTACCCTACTTCCCCAGATACACACTAAAGTCGTGATGAGAGATTCTGCAAAGACCACAACAGACTGCAAAGCACTGAAGACGGATACATGGACCTGAGGACCTGCAAAGGAAGGGGACCAAGTCCAAGAGTCACGAAAGTGTCCGCGGGGGCAGGAGCCCACTAAACCCCAGATGAAGGTGCAAAAGGGCTGCCTCAGGGTGGAAGAAGCTGAAGATTCAGCAACAACGGAAGATGCCGGGAACTTCTCCTTTGCACAGAAGATGTCCCACGGCGTGCTGGAGGATGCAGAGTTATTTTCACACAGAAAGACCGCAAACAAGCCTTGCTAGTTGCAAAGGTCGCAGTTGATGAAAATGGGTGCTGCCCGGGTCCAGGAAGGACCAGGAGGTCGCCCTTTGGAGGAGAAGACAGAGGGGGTGCTCAGCAGTACAGAGAGCCCATGCAGAAGCAAGCAGCACCCGCATAAGTACTTGAACAGGGGTTCAAGAAAACTGAGCACGGCAGTCATCTCAACACTACAAAGAAGGGTTCCACGAAGCTGGTGGTCAACTCAGCGAGTTGAGCAATGCAGGACAGAGTGCTGGGGACCTGGGCTATGCTGTGCATGAACGATTCCTTGCAAAAGTGCACAGAACCCCTAGCAGCTGCAGTTCACGCAGTACACAGGATTACTGTCTGGCGTGGGAAGGCAAGGAGTTACCTCCACCAAATTTGGACAGATGGGCCACTGGACTGTCGGGGTTACTTGGATCCAGATCCTGTGTTCCAGGGACCACGCTTGTCGAGATGAGAGGGGACCCAGAGGACCAGTGATGCAGAAATTTGGTGCCTGCATTAGCAGAGGGAAGATTCCGTCCACCCACAGTAGATTTCTTCTTGGCTTCCAGTGCAGGGTGAAGGCAGACAGCCCTCAGAGCATGCACCACCAGGAAACAGTCGAGAAAGCCAGCAGGATTAGGCGCTACAATGCTGCTGGTAGTCGTCTTGCTACTTTGTTGCGGTTTTGCAGGCGTCCTGGAGCAGTCAACCATCGATCCTTGGCAGAAGTGGAAGAGGGAGATGCAGAGGAACTCTGGTGAACTCTTGCATTCGTTATCTGAAGGGAAACCCGCTGGGGAGACCATAAATAGCCCTCAGAGGAGGATTGGCCCCCTAACCAGGTAAGCACCTATCAGGAGGGGTCTCTGACGTCACCTGCTGGCACTGGCCACTCAGAGGCCTCCATTGTGCCCTCACACCTCTGCATTCAAGATGGCAGAGGTCTGGGACACACTGGAGGAGCTCTGGGCACCACCCCTGGGGTGGTGATGGACAGGGGAGTGGTCACTCCCCTTTCCATTGTCCAGTTTCCCACCAGAGCAGAGGCTGGGGGATCCCGGAACCGGTGTAGACTAGTTTATGCATGGAGGACACCATCTGTGCCCTTCAAAGCATTCCCAGAGGACAGGAGAGGCTACTCCTCTCAGGCCCTTAACACCTATTTTCAAAGGGAGAGGGTGTAACACCCTCTCTCAGAGGAAATCCTTTGTTCTGCCTTCCTGGGACTGGGCTGCCCAGACCCCAGGAGAGCAGAAGCCTGTCTGTGGGTTGGCAGCAGCGGTAGCTGCAGTGAAAACCCCAGAGAGCTAGTTTGGCAGTACCCGGGGTCCATGCTAGAGCCCCGGGGATGCATGGGATTGGCACCCCAATACCAGATTTGGCATGGGGGGACAATTCCATGATCTTAGACATGTTACATGGCCATATTCAGAGTTACCATTGTGAAGCTACATATAGGTATTGACCTATATGTAGTGCACGCATGTAATGGTGTCCCCGCACTCACAAAGTCCGGGGAAATTGCCCTGAACAATGTGGGGGCACCTTGGCTACTGCCAGGGTGCCCTCACACTTAGTAACTTTGCACCTAACCTTCACTATGTGAGGGCTAGACATATAGGTGACTTATAAGTTACTTAAGTGCAGTGTAAAATGGCTGTGAAATAACGTGGACGTTATTTCACTCAGGCTGCAGTGGCAGTCATGTTTAAGAATTATCTGAGCTCCCTATGGGTGGCAAAAGAAATGCTGCAGTCCATAGGGATCTCCTGGAACCCCGATACCCTGGGTACCTAGGTACCATATACTAGGGAATTATAAGGGTGTTCCAGTGTGCCAATCAGAATTGGTGAAAATGGTCACTAGCCTGCAGTGACAATTTTAAAGACAGAGAGAGCATAAGCACTGAGGTTCTGGTTAGCAGAGCCTAATGGACACAGTTAGGCACCACACAGGGAACACATTTAGGCCACAAACTATGAGCACTGGGGCCCTGGCTAGCAGGGTCCCAGTGAGACATATAAAACACACTGACAATTAGGGTTTTCACTATGAGCACTGGGGTCCTGGCTAGCAGGATCCCAGTGAGACAGTAAAAACACCCTGACATATACTCACAGACAGGCCAAAAGTGGGGGTAACAAGGCTAGAAAGAGGCTACTTTCCTACAGTTGCCTTTTACTGTGGCTGAATTACCATCTGCTGAGTGGTAGATAATAGGATTAATACCCTGTCAGACCAGATATACACCTTAAATAACATCGTTTCATCTGCACTAGACATAATACAGAGCGACATGTCCTCTTTACACCATGGACAGAGTCAACTAAGGTCCATTAAATAGTTGGGTTGGACACTACAAACACTAAAGGCAGGTCGCGTTCCCTGGCAACACGTTAGCGCAAGGGTTATAATTTCTACATTTAATTTAACGCGACAAAAACAACTAATGCCTAAAAAAGAAGCAACTTGTGTCATGGTAAATATTGAGAAATTAGAAAAGTTGCCTTTTACTGTCGCTGAAATACCATCTGCTGAGTGGTTAATACACAGGGTCACCAATCTGCCTATTTTAACACTTCAATTCACATCCTGCTTATAACACATTCCAGTGGGCAGATATGAAAGGCTAAGAGATAGTTACATCCATGAGGTGTGGGAGCTACCCTTCTTAGTTGCATGAAAGAGGTCTTTCTTAGCGGTAGTGAAAGTGAGACTTCTGTCAGCCACTCAATGGTTTGTAAACAGCTGTCCTTGCATGGGCATGCAACGATTCGGCAGTGAACTTGGCACGTTATCTGAAGGGAGCCCCAGTCCCCTTGATTAGATCTGCATTGCAGGTGCTCTCCAATGGCAGCTATGTTCTCCTCAATAGTGAGAGCTGTTGTGGGATGCGAGCCAGAATAGTTTACATTGTTTCGGTCTCTTAAATTGTTACATGCTGCTTGAACGTACTTTTTACTCCTATACGACAGTGGGAAGTAGCTGAGGTTTGGCCCCATATCGCTAGTTTGACAAGTTAAGCAGACTCAAGGCTTTATTGTTTCAAAAACATGTGGCGCTTACATCTGCATGCAAGACCTATGCGCTTCACGTTGCGAGGTAATCGGCAGAGATACAGTCCCTTTTAAGTACTAACTTTCTGAGACACTTTGGTGAACTCGTGGGATGGACATTTAACGTGTCCAGTACTACTGGAATCGCTAATTTCTTCAAGGCTGTTGGTTCTGGTTTTGTTCACACATTCTCCAATATATTCAGCTTAATACCTTCAGCTGTAGTGTAGCCATTTTTAATTTAGCTTTATGCTCGTTAATTTTCACATACTAGGCCGCTGTGCACTTTGCCCTAGATATATTTTATTCAGCTTCACACTGTTATTTTACAATAACCAGTTTTACGGTCTTGTTTTAATTTCTTCTATCGCACTGTTTAGCTTAGTTCAGCACTGTGTTCTGAAATAATGCATTCTTGATCGCCCTGTGCTTCAGTCAAGGCTACAGTCTGGTACATTGCCGGTAAACGTGGTAGAAGTTTAGTCTGCAGTATTCGTAGAAGATACACATTCTTACGTAGGGACATTTTCTTAGAAGATCTGCGTGTTAGTTATAAAAACACTTCCTAGTCCTAGTATACGTTAAGCAGGAGATTCCAGCCAGGAACCTACAACTAGATGCTGAATGCCTCGTTACAGATGCTGATACAGATTACAGGACTTTGCTCAGGTATGAGGGTTGACGTCCACCTGGGGGAACCAGAAAGGCAGGCTTAGAGCTTCACATGCTGTGCTCGAAATATAACTTAGAGAGAAAATAATCTAGCTACACTATGATAGCCTTATTCTTGTGCTTCACTCTCATCGTTACTATTTTAACCTTACTGTGTTGTGTAGTACTGGTTATTGCAGCTCACGCTTTGCTATCTAAAATGCAGTTGTTTCATTAAACCAATCTTTAATACTTTAACTGCCTTTGTCATTTATATATGAGACCGTACTGTGTATGAGAGAACCGGTTGTAACCTGAGTGACCACGACTTCCCTGGGAAGTGCTAAGATGTCATGCGCTCGGCTGCCCAATTGTCTCTTCCATTTGGGAGAGATGAGGCACTGCTAGTTAGCCGGAGCAAAACCCGGATTTAGAGTGACAAGTGTCATCCACTGTGGGTCAGACTCAGTCCCCCACACTGTGAACGATCTTGCCGCTCAAAATCCAGTAGTCTCATTAGGATAATGAGATCCTACGTGACATGGCGCCACCAACGTTTGGTCAGGCTCTAATTTTCGGGTCCACCGGCAGATCTCGGTCTCATTGTTATATATTGACCCCTCAGTTCCGTATACGCAGACGTCCGTGGTACTGAGGATTTCCACCACCGCCGTATAGGTAATCCTATTTTTCAGCGGGTGGTTGTTCAAGCTTGAACCTTAAAAGGAAAAAAAAAACATCCTGGTGTGCCTTCTCTGAACTCTTTGTGCCTTTATGATGGCGAACCCCCAGGTTGTGCAAATAGCTCTCAACATGAGACAACTGCTCACAACACATTTGCTAGCACATGGCCTTACGGCCCAGGGTGGTCCAGTCACGTTTGTGGTGGACGCCCACGCAGCCTATAGAACAGAACTTTTCTACTCTTGGGTCACATTTCCAGCAGTTGATGGGAACACAAATACATTTCATACATATATAGTTGCAAACGCGCCTGGGCAATACATGGTGTACGCATACTTAGAGATACCTCTATCTTATCAAGAACATAATAATTGGCTTGATGGTTCCCTACCCCATACAATATTACCAGCAAGGTTAGGTCCACTAAGTAATGATGGTCCTACCTGGCCTTTATTGGCCACATAGACTCCTCATCCTGCGGCTGCGAATATGGCGGTAGCTGAGGATCGACGCTTATACTGTATATTGAGTTAACAGCAATATACAGACGATTAGTACAATTTGTGATGCAGACACTAAATACAAACCCAGCGCATGCTGCTCCAGCACAAAACATGCAGTAACACCGGATATAAATCCGGTGACTGTACACTCTATTATGGGTAAAGTCCTAGCCAAACGAGAGGAAACTCCGTTTTGGCTAGCACAAAAAATGTATACGCTGGAGGCAGTATTTCCCCATACGGGACGTCAGGATAAACATAGAATATTAACTATATGCTTTCCCTTTGGAATGGTTCCTACAGTTGAATACTGTAATACATGGGGCACGGTATTTGCCGCGCTCTATACAACGGCACACGGTACACCGACGCTAGCCAACCTACCGGAGGTGCTTAAAGAAATTCAAGATGAATACGTGGCTGCCCCGGCCCTAAATTTGGGAATGCAACTGATGAGTAACTTTGCCACAGTTTCTTCAATTATCCTAAGCAACCTTAAAGGGGAAGCAGTTGCACTTGCAGTGCGCATGCGTCTTCGTGACGTTCCGCAACAAGATCAGGAGCGAGAACTGCCTAAAATAGTAGCGGAAACATATTCCAGTATCGGTCGAGATAGTCTTGGGGCTAGACCACAAAAACCTAAATTTCAGGGTAAAATTAATAAAGTCAATACTAAACAACAACCTGAGGGTAATAAGAAACGCTGGGAGAAAAAAGAACAAACACCTAAAAAAGACTGGGGAGAATCTCCACGAGTGGAGATCCCACAGAATAGATATAATCTCAGAAATAGAGAAAATATAAAAACGCCTGATAGATATCAATATACTGATACTCCCTCGTTCATTTCAGGACTCATTGGAAAAGAGAAATGAGAGAGGTGGGCGATCAGAGCGGAGAACAGAGTACGTGAAACCGAGACAGGAATCACAACGCTCTTCGGAGGTTTCTGTTAAGAAGGAAGAGAAACCAGTACAACAAAAACAACAATTTAAAAAGAAAAAAGTGGCAGCTGTCTCAGTCAGACATGCCATTCAGGAAGAGGGTTCTCTTGAAGAACAAGAAACGGGCTCTAGCACTGCTATACAGCGCGGCAGAGGTCACAATAGTTCGCCGGAATCTTCTGGAGCATCTGGAGGTGAAAGCAACTGATGACTTTATACAAGTAGAAACAGCGGACATGCGTGTCTCCGAACCAGATAGGGTGTATAGAGTAACTTTACAGTTGGAAGGAGACATTGAACGCACCATACATGCAATCTTTTGGGACCGTGTAGTCAAAATATATGACATTTTGTTGGCCGAACAAGATTGGCCACCTGATTTTGTCCGCACCTGCCCATATGGAGAAGAGGTTATTAAACGTTCTTTCTCGCCCCTTGTTCCAGAGGAACTCTCTGAGTCCTATTCTATAGAATGGGCTCTAGCACAAGCACCTGCGTTATATAGTAATCACGTAGGGTGGGATAGGGATTCTCCATACCATGTGATTCCCATTAAAAGTGAACCTCAGCCACAACCGCAGTATCCAATAAAACATGAAGCAAGGGCACCAGTGAGGGAGATCCTTGCGCAATTAGAATACCAGGGTGTGATTAAACCCTGTGTCTCACCGATGAATATCCCCTTATTCCCTGTAGCTACGCCGGACCATTCATACAGAATATTCTTAGACTACAGACATTTAAACGGACATACACGTACATATGCTATACAAAACTCACATAGCACTACAATAATGAGCAACATTGTGCAGAAAAAATATAAAACGACTTTGGATATCTCGAATGGGTTCTTCTGCCAGAATATAGTGCCTGAAAGCAGAGACTTAACAAGCTTTAGCGCGCTGGGCTCCCAGAAAACAATTCTGTAGTTTGCCTCAGGGGTATAAGAACAGCCCAGGACTGTTTGCAGCTCGTGTGACTGCTATTTTACACGAGATAGACCCTGAAGCTTTGTCATATGTGGACGATATATATCTCATGGATGACGAGTTACAACAACATTTGAGACGGTTAGCCCGCATTGTTGTAGGATTTGCCGAACTCGGCTACAAATTTAACTTAAAAAAATCTAAAATTGCCTTCCTCAGCGTCCTGTTCCTGGGATATGAGCTGTCGAATGAAGGGAAGAGCCTAGTGCCACAATTTTTAGAAAAATGTGCACAATTGCAACCACCAAATACGATTACAAAATTACAATCATTGTTGGGCTTTCTAAATTTTGGCAGAACATACATTCCTGATTATGCTACACGCATAAAACCTTTATATGAGTTAATAAGTCCTGATTTTTCAAGCAAATTCTGGACAATTGAACATACACATACTCTCAGCGAGTTACAGGCAGATATGCTAGAGGCAAAACATTTACATACACGGGACAATAAGACACTTTTGGTCATTAGGGTCATAGCTGGGGCCATCGGTTTTACTTTTGTCACATTTAATGAAGGTCAGACAGTCCCGATTGCATACAAATCGCACCTGTATTCCGCTGCTGAACAACGGAGAAAATTCTCACTGCTGTGCAGATGGCTGTTATTAAAGAAAGACCTCTTGCCCAAGGAAAACGCATTATTGTCATTTCTCCTATTCCGTCCCTGGAGGCTGTTACAAAAGCTAGCATCCCGAACGCAAAAGCACTTCATCCATGATGGATACAATGGGCTACGTCTTTAACAGCCACTGATGTAGACTACACCTTCGACCCAAAGTTACAAACTCAAGAATTTCTACAATATGAAGTAGAATATCCAGTTCCCGCTGACACCTTGCCTATTGATCAATATCATGTAGTCATGTACACCGATGGCTCTGCGCAACCAGCGATTGGAACTAAACATCAATATTCTGCTGCATGTGTGGTCGTGAGCGGCTATATGGAGGGGGAGAAATTCAGTCCCCAACATACCTATACACAGACCTTAGGGGATTGGCTGAGCTAAAAGCTCTACTAATGGCACTAGAACATACAGATCCGACACAGTTCACACTGATTGTTTGTGATTCATATTATTGCATTCAGTCTTTTAATGAATACCTGCATTACTGGCACTTAAACGGGTTCAGAGATTCAAAAGGTAACACCATAAAATACAGACTACTGTGGGGGAAGGTAGCAGACCTGAAAGAGATGCTACCAAAGGTCCATGTTGTGCATACACTTGGACACCAGTGCGTTGGGATACACGTTGCTGGAAATACTTTGGCTGATGAAGCCGCAAAGTCGGCAGTGGCAGTCGCCACTGTAGCTGCCGTGACTCGTTCGAGTTCCAACCCAGACACAGACATTATGGCTGCCATAAAAGCTATGTTGATGGTACGCCTTATCCTAAAGGATTTCCTAATAAATATCAATACTTGATGGGAAGTATGCTGAACGCAGAAGTTAAAATTCCAGGCGTAGGAGTACGTGACATCCCCAATAAAGATGTAAGACCACAATTGATTAAAGCAGCGCATGAAGGGGTGGCATCTGCACATGCTGAAGTGGTGGCTACAATTTCAGTATTGCAGGCCCGTTACTGGTGGCCTGGTCTCTATAAAGAGACTAAGCAGTATGTCCTTTGTTGTGACATCTGTCAACAAATTAAAGTTTCTACGGCTAAGCACCCACCACAGACACCCCTCTTAATCTCAAATAGACCATTACAATGTGTGTACTTGGATCATTGCAGTCCATTAACACCTGATACAAATATATATTAGTCGCTGTTGATTCTTGCTCCAGATTTGTGTGGGTGTGGCCACAACGCTCGGCTGACGCTCGGTCTGTTAATAAAGATTTGCGAGTCTTTGTCGGTACATATGAAGAAAAGATATACTAGAAAAATAAAACAAAAAATTGAATAAGTATTCTAGTATATCTTTTCTTCAAATCACCATACCATTATACATGTAGCCCTGTTGCTACATACCGTTTTGGACCCTCCCACTGGCTTTGCGTTGTATGAAGGCATTCGCTTAGTAAAGACATTTGGATCAGGCATTGGTGTCCGAGTATTCTCCAAATATTTGGAGCAAGTGTGGACTTATATATGTGGTTGCTGGAACCACACTCGGACCGCCCCGCAATTGAGCCTTGGGATTCTGGCAGTCTTGGGTGGTGTTTTTTATATATATATATATATATATATATATATATATATATACATACATATATGTTTTTTTTGTTCATGTGTTGTTTTCCGGGAGCCACAATTGGCCCCCCAGGGAAACCACACATATATAAAAGATATATATATATATATATATATATTTATCTGTCTTTTGTCTAGTGGCAGTTTTGATGACATAAAGTAGCGCAGATGGTTTATTGTCCTGCTGCAAAGGATATACATTTATATGTATTTAGCTGACTGTCGCACTGGGTGCCACCAGCGCTAAAGGCTGTGATGATGGGTATGTGGTAAGATGAAGTAATACTATCTTTTTTGTTTTTTCCAGTGTCTTCAGAGAATCTGCCAAATTGGAGAAGAAGCGAAGGTAAGGTGGCAACATTTCCTATTGGACACATACCCAGGAGCAATTATGTGACTCTATCTGCCTTCTAAGTAGGCTAGTACTCTAGAGGGACAGTTTAGCCAGTAGCAGAGATGGCGTCTCATTGGATGACTGCTGCTGAAGCCCTAACTCGGGTTATAGAGGACAGCTCTTCCAGTGATTCTGAAGGAGAGGATGACAACAGTCTGTGCAGCGGGATAACATCGGGTTAGTCAAACCCAGAGAGCAGGTGCATGCGGCCACAAGCACACAGAGAGTGCTCTCTTGGCAGCCCCTATGTTTAGTTCAGCCCCAAATTCCACCTTTTACTGGTGACGCTGGATGTAAAGTAGATACTGCTAACTTTTTGCCAGTCGACTAAGTCCATCTATTTTTGGATGTTGACTTCCTTCAGGAAATTGTGCAGCAAACAAATTTGCGTGCAGACCAATTTCTGAGGGAACGTGGAGGCACCCTAGGGCCCCGTTCTAGGGCACACCAGTGGACTCCCACTTCGCTGGCGGAGTTGAAGATATTTTTGGGCCTTATGCTCAAAATGGGGTTAATGCAGAAACCCACCTTGCAGTCCTACTGGACAACTCGCACAGTTTGGGTAACCCCTATCTTCGCACCAGACATGAGCAGAGATCGTTTTTTGCTACTGCAGCGCATGCTGTATTTCAATGACAATTCTGCTGCATTGCCCCGGGACCATCCAGACCATGACAGGTTGTTCAAAATTCGGCCTGTCTTGGAACATTTGTCTGCCAGGTTTCCAGAGATCTATACTCCTGGAAAGAATATAGCAGTCGATGAGTCCTTGATCCTGTACAAAGGACGGCTGCTTTTCAGACAGTACATTGCGAGCAAAAGAGCTTGCTATGGCATAAAGCTGTACATGCTGTGTGAGAGCTCTACTGGCTATGTGTACAGCTTGAGAGTGTATACAGGGAAGGGTTCTACCCTAAACCCTGTAGGTTGCCCTCCCGCGTTAGGGGTCACAGGTAAGATTGTATGGGAACTTGTCCAGGCACTTCTTCACAAAGGTTATAACTTTTATGTGAACAATTTCTATACAGGAGTAGAGCTGTTCAGTGAGCTCTACAAAGCTGGCACTGTAGCCTGCTGTACAGTTCGTTGTAACCGCAAAGGATTCCTGCGAGAGCTTCTTTGCAAGAAGCTCCAGAAATCACAGAGTACTGCATTGCGTTCTAATGAACTGCTCGCAGTCAAGTTCTTAGATAGGCGTGATGTATACGTGCTCACTACAATTCATGATGAGAGCACTTCTCCCATCACGGTTTGGGGTCAGATGGCCGAAGTCCATAAGCCCATCTGTATAATTGATTACAATAAGTACATTGGCGGAGTGCACAAGAACGACCAGGTTCTTCAACCATACAATGCATGTCGTAAAACTCGCACTTGGTACAAGAAACTGTTTACCCACCTGATTCAGATGGCAACATATAATGCGTATGATGTTTACCATCAGACAACCAGAGGAAGACTCATGACTTTCCTTGACTTCCAGTTGTCTGTAATTGAAAGCCTCACTGCTGTTACAGAAGCAGCAGCAGCCTCCACCTCATATGTTCTGGAGGATGTGGCAAGGCTGCAGGAGCGACACTTTGCTGATCGCATTCCTAAAACACCCAAAAAGGATCGTCCATGTCGTCGCTGTAAAGTGTGTTCGAAGCATGGAAAGCGGCAGGAGATTCGGCATTACTATCAAAGAGAAAAATATGTGGAGCACTCCTATCCAATAAGTACAATCATCTCTAAATAATCGTGAAAAAGAAACCAATATAATTACATATATATGAAGATCAAGCAAATATGTACAAGACTTTTTAAGAAGAATGTGAAAGAATACATTCGGAGATGCGGTACATAGTAACCATATATTTACTTTCAATCTGATAATCCAATATTTGTTACAGTTTGGACAACATTTAACACATAAAATAAACAGTACAAATTGGACATCAGTACATGTTAGACATACATGAATAAAAAAAAAACAGACATTAAGATGGTATACATAACAAGTCCACCCAGAAAGAATCCTGATGGTAACAATGAAATTCCATAAATCCTAAGAATCAAGCATATATAGTTCCTGTGCGTGACCATGTAGTTCACTCTGCTCGGAAAGAACAGTCAGAAAATCCAGCCAACATGTGTTTCGTCCAATTCTGGACTTTATCAAGGCTGAATAAACAATAAACAATGACAACAATTCTAATAAGAATTAAAGTAATTCTAAGATGTCCAGTATTATAAAAATTCGCTCATCTTAAAAGAAAATCATCCGATTTATACTAATAGAAATCTGTGAGTTAGTAACCAAATCTTGTATTGTGCAAGAAAGAAGGTCCAATCAGAGATTACAATCACCCACACGTGTGGTAGTCAGTGCACTAAGATCGAAATGCTAGAGCAGTATAATTAGACAGTAAAGCGAGGAAGAGGATCCAATTGGTGTCTACGGTCAGTTACTGTGAAGAATGTATATATTCAGAATACACAGGAAAACCCAAAGTGTCATAAATTTTCAAATACCTCTTGCAGAAGTGTGTATCCATGTCCTATTCTCAGATGCCTATATGTGTAAAGCCATACATTAGATTCTATTTATATGCACCAGAAACGATAGACTGTGTCGAGGTATATATGTAAGCCCAATCTAACAACGCACCTTACTGTGATCTTTTGATTGTATAATAATTTATTAAGCCTGCCCAATGGAGTGCAGAAAGCTTATTGACAAATCACTCGACTGGTAAGAATTCATCCAACAGACCGTATTTGGAATTTCTCTAAAATATACAAACATAAGTATTATAATTAATACTTGGGATCTCATGGTAAATCCAAAATAAATCATTTATATGAGCACTAATTATCGAAAATGTATAGGTAAAGTATCTCATCAAAAAATGTCCATCCAAAACCGACAAAGTGGTCACCAAAAATAAAGTATCATATAGAGAACGTCCATTCCCAATATATGAGCTATTTCCTTATCTGACTGAAACGCGTTACGCTCCCTTGAATTCGGCCATGTGGATTAAAAAATCGATAACAAAAACAAATACGAGTGTCGAGGATGAGGACAAGACCCAGTCTAAATATGCTGCCGTAATGTGCACAAATATAGCTATCGCTTACAAATATATATAGAACCATTGCACCATGTGTCAAACAGACATGGAGTCAAAATAAATCTTACCGCTATTACTTTAGGCTTAAACGAAAGAAACCGGCATCGCGTCCGTGTCAACAAACAGGAACTTGCTGTTTGTTGTGAGCGGCCATTTTAAAGCCGGAGGAAATGGAAAATAGACAACGGACTGCACCGCCCTGCAAAAACGACATGTGGGCCGAAGTGCTATAATTCGTTAGCATCCGTAAGCGCCATTTTAGTAGTAGGCATACATTGCCCGTGTCAACTGTGCAACTTCCTAGAAAAATATAAAGACGAGCTTTTCCCATAATTAAGAGTATGTCGTCAAAACTATATTTCTACTTCCATCAAAGACCTTACTAATACAAATGAAATGTCCTTGGGGAACATATTGAAAATATTTACAACTACAAAAGAGAAAGTCGGTGGTCACATAAATGTATGTGACCCCAACCAGAAGTTGGCTGACAAATATAAATGGCATCAGTACAGAACGCTTGTTTCTTTGGTAAACCAAACAACCTTGTTGTTACATCAATCCACTGCTATTCTCTGGGTGCCATCTTAGAGTGGATATGTGTACCCTCTCTAGAAATCCAATAACATATTACAATGCATGGATCCCTCATTATGGATCCTGTATTCGATGTGTAGTCATACACATAAATTCACAGTAATGTTGTGTCAGTGTGAAAATAGTCAACAAGCAGGTCAAACAGAATGTAAGCCCGTTAAATGCTGGCATGCATATCCAATGATGTCTTAGTATGTGATTTTTTTACAATGAATATTGGACAAATGGAATTACAGAATTCCCCATAACATTCAATATGATGGCAAAATGCATAGTTATTGTCCACACTGTCATAGAACCATGAGATCGTATTACACAAAGTAATGTGTTATCATAAAAAATAATGCATTTCATGGTCAATGTTCATGCCCACGTTTATACTTCTGAGCCTGATTATCCATTTTGCCTCACTTCTTCTAAGCGCGATTTCACGATTCCCCCCCCGAGGTGTGGCAAAGTCTGACTGATACCTATAAATCTAAACTCGGGCACCTCTGTCTTAGGATGCTCCAAATTGATGTGGCGTACTATGGGGGATGACAAATCATTGTTTTTTAGAGAACGTATGTGTTCTTGTATCCTCTCTTTTAGGGGACGAATAGTGCTCCCTACGTAGATTTTATTGCATTCACATACCAGTATATAAACCACAAATTTGTTGTTGCAATTTATAAAGGGAAGAATTTTGTATGATTTGCTACCATTAAAATTGAAGGTGACCGTCTTATGTAGGGCTGACTTACACATGTTGCACTTACTGCAATTATAGAAACCAATTGGCTTAATGGGAAGCCATGTTTCCAACTTGTCCCTCAATGGAGGTAAGTAGCTGTTACAGACCATATTCCTAATGGTTGTCCCCTTTTTATGAATCATTTTGGGTCTGGGAGGTAGTATCTGTTTAAGCGTGTCATCCGTGAATAAAACATTCCAATGTTTTGAGAGAATCTTGTAGATGTCTTGGCTGTTATGACTGTAAGCTGTGCAAAAAGATATAGTAGATTGTGATGTGGAATTACTCCTTTTGTTCTGTTTCTTTAGAAGAGATGTTCTTGGCACTTTGCTAATTTTCTTTCTAGCCCTCTTAATGATTTGTTCCAAATAGCCCCTATGGATAAACCTGTTCCCCAATTTATCTAGTTCTTCTTCACAGAGATCTGACTTGCTACAATTTCTTTTTGTACGAATCATTTCCCTGTAGGGGATAGCATTTATTTGAGTTTTGGGATGTGAGCTAGCAGCATGCAGTATGGCATTGCAGGCAGTTGGTTTGCGGTAGACACCTGAGTAGACCTGATTGTTTTCAACAAATATATCTAAATCCAGGAATTGTACTCATTCTTTGTTGTATTCATATGTCATTTTGATGTTGAACTCATTGCTGTTAATATGAGTCATAAATTCTAATAATGCCAATTCAGGCCCTGTCCAAATCATCTATATGTCGTCGATATATCTTCCCCAAAAGAAGATATATTCAGTTAAATTTGGAGGACCATTAGTCCAGATGTGTGTCTTCTCAAAAAGGCCCATACACAGGTTGGCGTACGATGGTGAAAAACGTGAGCCCATGGCTACTCCTTGTGCCTGTTTGTATCAAGTTCCCTCATGGATGAATACATTGTTATCTAATATAAAGTCTATCATTGCCAGCAACATGTTTGTATGTTCAGGGTAAGACGCAGATCAATTAGAGAGAAAATAATGAATTGCCTGTAAGCCCTTCGATTTGGGTATGCATGTGTATAAGGAACTCACGTCCATAGTGACCCAAGTCATTTCTGGGGACCAAATGACATCCTCTAATTTCATCAGAACATCGCGTGTATCTTGTAAATATGATGGTAAGTTAGTTACAAATGGCTGTAGATAGCTATCAATGTATTCAGAGAGTGATTCGGTAGGTGAATCAATGCCTGAAATGATCGGTCTCCCCGGGGGCATGGTTGCGTGTTTATGTATCTTCGGCAACATGTAAATACATGGCACCTTAGGATATTTATTAAGAATGTATTTAAATTCCAAATCAGATATAAGGCAGTCATCCAACCACACATGTAATAATGACTCCAAATCACAGACAATCTGGGATAAGGGGTTATTTTAAAGTCAGTATTACTGTCCCCAGTGTCCATCACAACCAGGCCTCTGTATTCCTACTTGCTTTACGTTGTATCATACTAAAGCAAAGTTCTGGGAAATCGACTGAGGTTGAGCTGCCGTTGGATTATCCTTTCACTGGCAGTGCATGGATACCGAACGTCCATGGGCCACTGCTTCGTTAGGCAAGGAGCCACAGAATTTTACTTCATCGTGGACTTCCTTTTGGACTGCTTGAGAGCTAAATCCACCGTCAGAACATGGTCAGTGTTCTGTTCAATTAACATGCATTATATTCCCCCTACTGCATATAGTAGTGGAAGAACATATGCCACATTGTCACGGAGTACCCTTTCTTCACCAGCATGTCTACCTTACTTTCAACGGTAGATATGCTCTCTTAGTTCGAGGAATCACTTTGTACGGCATACTTGGAAACCTCCAACTTGCATCCACAAACTAGTATAGGTTCACTTGGCAATTATACAGGATTAGCCAGGACTCTGATGAGAACAGAGAAATGAATGGGTAAGGAAAGCTAATGGTAGGTGTGCCTTCACAGGGTTATTGCACAGGTAGAAGGCAGATAGTAAAGGTAGTACAGATGTACATCATCTACACCTATGGATTCAAACCCATTGGTGCCATCCCAGCACTGAAGGAGAATGACTTGTATAGGTCAGTGTTTGACCTACTTTTCATGTTCATCCTCCATCAGAACTTTGTACATGTTCAGTTTGCTGTATAAGTGCATTACAGTCACATCACTGCACATAATGTTGGCTGGGACATATGCTACGTTCTCATGGACTCCCCTATGTACCAAACACTACCCTTTTTCATAGCCTATGACCTTCTCTTTAGGGAACATCATGAGAAATCCCCAGCATGCCTCCCTTCGTTTCAAAGGTAGATATGCTCACTCAGTTCGAGGAATCGCTTTGTACGGCATACTCGGACACCCCCAACTTGCATCCACAAACTGGAAGGAGTTGGATTTAGCACAGAGAGTGCATTAAAGGCGCATGAAAAACATGTCTTCCTGAGCCTCAGGTGGCTGTCACAGAAGTCATTAGTAAAGGTTTGTTACGCATGCATTTGGTAATGTTAAGGAAGAAGGAGGCAGTTGGCCTATGACCTTCGCTTTAGGTAACATCATGAGAAATCCCCATTATGTCTCCCTTAGTTTCAAAGGTAGATATGCTCACTCAGTTCGAGGAATCGCTTTGTACGGCATACTCGGACACCCCCAAATTGCATCCACAAACTGGAAGGAGTTGGATTTAGCACAGAGAGTGCGTTAAAGGTGCATAAAAAACATGTCTTCCTGAGCCTCAGGTGGCTGTCACAGGGGTCATTAGTAAAGGTTTGTTACGCATGCATTTGGTAATGTTAAGGAAGAAGGAGGCAGTTACTTGACAGGTGGTAAAATGTAGTCAAACTTATTCCGTTCTGTGGCGTGTGAATGTGATGGGCCCTTGTCTGGCAGCGGTAAGTTAATGTGAGTGCAGTGATTGGTTGGATTGGGCCCGTGGCTGGCGATATGAAAGGGTTGTTTGTTGTGCGTGAATGGCGTGTGAATGGACCATAAAGAGGTTGGTGCCTGGACGCGGCTTTATGGCCCACCTTCAGAAGGCTTGGTTTCAATATTCAGATACTTTGATAAGTATTCATGCTTTGAAACCATAATTTCTGGAGGTGCTAAAACCAACCAGTGTGAGCGGTGGGCTAACTTTAACAAACTAGTACCAGGGGAGTCTGACGGTGCAGGACTTGCGTGGCTCTCACCACTTTTCCTTCACCCAGAATCCCCTTGAAATCACAAAATGTGCTTAAAAAACACATTTGCCTTGCGTTCCAATGAGCAGAAGTCCAGGAATCTGCAGGGAGCCCCAAGTTCCACTAAGTCTCCAGCGAAAAACTGCCTCACTTTAGTGAGTGGGCAAGTGACCACAACAGGGAAGTACCCAAAACGGATTGTGGAGACATTAAGATTACCTACCACAAAACAGCCTTGTTTTTTAAGACAGTCACCTAAGTATTTGGTCCTAGGCTCTGCAGCCATATAGGGAAACCTACCAAACGCAGACATTTCTGAAAACTAGACACCCAAGGCAGCCCACGTAAATGTGGCGTGTTTGGATTTAACAAAGTTTTCTTACCCAGAATACCCTGCAAAAGTGAAACGTTGATTAAAACCACTATTTTTCCTTTCTTTTTTATCACAGAAACTACAGGAATGTGCAGGGATCCTCAAAATTCCTACCACCCAGTGTTTCCCCACTTGTCCTGATAAAAACACAACCTCACTTGTGTGCCTGCGCCTACTGCCTGCTTCAGGAATGGATCACTCCAGGGTTAACAGTAGCCCTCATGCAAGGACTACCATTGACCCTTGTGTGATCCATTCCTGTGGCGGGCACTAGGCCTACCCACACAAGTGATGTACCATTTTTATCGGGATACTTGGGGGAATGCTTGCTGAATGGAAATTTGTGGCTCCTCTCAGATTCCAGAACTTTCTGTCACCGAAATGTGAGGAAAACATGTTTTTTTAGCCAAATTTTGAGGTTTGTAAAGGATTCTGGGTAACAGAACCTGGTCAGAGCCCCACAAGTCACCCCATCTTGGATTCCCTAAGGTCTCTAGTTTTCAAAAATGCACAGGTTTGATAGGTTTCCCTAGGTGCCAGCTGAGCTAGAGGCCAAAATCTACAGGTAGGCACTTTGCAAAAAACACCTCTGTTTTCTGTCAAAAAATGGGATGTGTCCACGTTGTGTTTTGGGGCATTTCCTGTCACGGGCGCTAGGCCTACCCACACAAGTGAGGTATCATTTTTATCGGGAGACTTGCGGGAACGCTGGGTGGAAGGAAATTTGTGGCTCCTCTCAGATTCCAGAACTTTCTGTCACCGAAATGTGAGGAAAACATGTTTTTTTAGCCTAATTTTGAGGTTTGCAAAGGATTCTGGGTAACAGAACCTGGTCAGAGCCCCACAAGTCACCCCATCATGGATTCCCCTAGGTCTCTAGTTTAAAAAAATGCACAGGTTTGGTAGGTTTCCCTAGGTGCCGGCTGAGCTAGAGGCCAAAATCTACAGGTAGGCACTTTGCAAAAAACACCTCTGTTTTCTGTAAAAAAATAGGATGTGTCCACGTTGTGTTTTGGGGCATTTCCTGTCGCGGGCGCTAGGCCTACCCACACAAGTGAGGTATCGTTTTTATCTGGAGACTTGGGGGAATGCTGGGTGGAAGGAAATTTGTGGCTCCTCTCAGATTCCAGAACTTTCTGTCACCAAAATGTGAGGAAAACTTGTTTTTTTAGCCAGATTTTGAGGTTTGCAAAGGATTCTGGGTAACAGAACCTGGTCAGAGCCCCACAAGTCACCCCATCTTGGATCCCCCTAGGTCTCTAGTTTTGAAAAATGCACAGGTTTGGTAGGTTTCCCTAGGTGCCGGCTGAGCTAGAGGCCAAAATCTACAGGTAGGCACTTTGCAAAAAACACCTCTGTTTTCTGTGAAAAAATGGGATGTGTCCACATTGTGTTTTGGGGCATTTCCTGTCGCGGGCGCTAGGCCTACCCACACAAGTGAGGTATCATTTTTATCGGGAGACTTGGGGGAACGCTGGGTGGAAGGAAATTTGTGGCTCCTCTCAGATTCCAGAACTTTCTGTCACCGAAATATGAGGAAAACATGTTTTTTTAGCCACATTTTGAGGTTTGCAAAGGATTCTGGGTAACAGAACCTGGTCAGAGCCCCACAAGTCACCCCATCTTGGATTTCCATAGGTCTCTAGTTTTTAAAAATGCACAGGTTTGGTAGGTTTCCCTAGGTGCCGGCTGAGCTAGAGGCCAAAATCTACAGGTAGGCACTTTGCAAAATACACCTCTGTTTTCTGTCAAAAAATGGGATGTGTCCACGTTGTGTTTTGGGGCATTTCCTGTTGCAGGTGCTAGGCCTACCCACACAAGGGAGGTACCATTTTTATCAGGAGACTTGGGGGAACATAGAATAGCAAAACAAGTGTTATTGCCTCTTGTCTTTCTCTACATTTTTTCCTTCCAAACATAAGAGAGTGTGTAAAAAATAAGTCTATTTGAGAAATGCCCTGCAATTCACATGCTAGTATGGGCATCCCGGAATTCAGAGATGTGCAAATAACCACTGCTCCTCAACACCTTATCCTGAGCCCATTTTGGAAATACAAAGGTTTTCTTGATACCTATTTTTCACTCTTCATATTTCAGCAAATGAATTGCTGTATACCCTGTATAGAATGAAAACCAACTGCAGGGTGCAGCTCATTTATTGGCTCTGGGTACCTAGGGTTCTTGATGAATCTACAAGCCCTATATATCCCTGCAACCAGAAGAGTCCAGCAGACATAACAGTATATTGCTTTAAAAAATCTGACATCGCAGGAAAAAGTTACAGAGTAAAACATAAAGAAAAATGGCTGTTGTTTTCAGCTCAATTTCAATATTTTTTTATTTCAGCTGTTATTTTCTGTAGGAAAACCATGTAGGATCTACACTAATGAACCTTTGCTGAATTCAGAATGTTGTTTATTTTTCAAAAATAGTTAGCTTTCCGGGATCCAGCATTGGTTTCACACCCATTTCTGTCACTAACTGGAAGGAGGCTGAAAGCACAAAAAATATTAAAAATGGGGTATGTCTCAGAAAAATGCCAAAATTGTTTTGAAAAATTTGGTTTTCTGATTCAAGTCTACCTTTACCTGAAAGGTGGGAAGCTGCTGATTTCAGCACCGCAAACCCTTTGTTGATGCCATTTTCAGGGGAAAAACCACAAGCCTTCTTCAGCAGCCCTTTTTTCCAATTTAAAATAAAAAAAAAAAAATGTTGCTCTATTTTGGCAAATTTCTTGGTCTCCTCCAGGAGAAACCACAAACTCTGGGTACCTTTATAATCCCTGGGATGTTGGAAAAAAGGACACAAATTTGGCATGGATAGCTTATGTGGACAAAAAGTTATGAAGGCCTATGCGCGAACTACCCCAAATAGCCAAAAAAGGGCTCAGCACTGGGGGGGAAACGGCCCAGCAGCTAAGAGGTTAAGGTAACTCTGACTAGGGATAAACATATGTTATTGACCAACACAAAATTTATATATTCGGACTCGTTTGTTTCCCAGTTATCAATTGAACGTTATGAATATTGGTCAAGGAATGTTAATTTGAAAAGTGTTTGGGGAACAAAACATTGGCAGACCAAGAGTAGAGAAACATTGTTTAGAGCATGTCTCATTCCCGTTCAAATGATCTTTTTAAATGAAACAGTACAACAGACAAGTTGTTTGGGCTTAGCAACAAATAGGGAATTAAACATGCCCAGTATACCTGCCCCTGCAAAATTTAATAACTGTCAAAAATACACAAATGCAACATTTAGTGAGCTTAATGAGGGGGTACAGAATGGTATGTTTAATGCTTCACTGACATGTCCAGGCGGCTGGTTATTATGGCCAATAGATACCAACGGGTGTCATCAACGTTTTGTCACCTCCTCGGGGGGTTTCTGAACGAGTAGGTCAGACCCTCGCTATATATCACCAGAACATGCTGAAATAATTACAACATATAGTGTAGGACAATTGTGCCAACAGTGGCTAAAATCATCCTCACTAGATGCGGTTAAGACACATCTCAGTCTCCTGTCTAACAACACTGACTTACAAGATTTTTTGTCAGGCCCAAAGATACCACGTAAGAAGCGTTTCTTGTATGAGGTATACAATGAAATATGGAAACTTTCCCAACAAGAGGCTGCAGCCCGGTTAAGGCAGATAGATCAGGAAAATCTGAAAAAGGCATTAGCTGTTGTGGATAATGGGATTTACACCTTGTCCGACCGGATATATACAATTAACAATATTGTTTCTTCTGCTATAGACATTATACTATCTGATATGTCTTCTTTATATCATGGACAGAGTCAGACCGGGTCCATTATGCAGTTGGGTTGGACACTCCAGACATTGAAGGCGGGTCGCGTTCAGTGGCAGCACATCAGTGGGAAATTTTTTTTTCCTTTAATTTGACCCGACAACAAGAACTAATGGCTAAAAAGGAGGCGACTTATGTCATGCTTAACATTGAAAAGATAGAAAGATTGCCCTTTACCGTGGCCGAGATTCCTTCAGCAGAGTGGTTGATACACAGGGTTATTAATCTGCCTATTTCTACATTACAATTCACTTCTTGTTTGAAACATGTTCCGGTAGGCAGATATGAAAAGTTGGGAGATAGTTACATCCATGAGGTGTGGGAGCTTCCCTTCTCGTACAAATGCCTCAATGGCATGAAAGAGGCCTTTCTTAGCAGTAGTGAATGCAAGACTTCAGTCAGCCATTCGATGAATTGTAAGCAGCTGTCCTTGCATGGGGCGTGTAATGCCTTGGTTGCGAACTTGGCTTGCTATCTGAAGGGAGTTCCAGTCCCCTTGATTAAACGCACGTTCCAGGTGCTTTCAAACCGCAGCTACGTCCTCCTCAATAGTGAAGACTGTTGTGGCATGCGGGCCGGAATAGTTTACGTTGTTTCGGTCTCTAAGGTTGTTACATGCTGTGGGAACGTGTTGTTTCCCCCCACTAAATTTAGGGAGGTAGCAGATATCTAGCCTCACATTGCTACCTCCAAGGTGAATTTTGACAAGTTAAGTAGACTGAAGGCTTTATTGTTTCAGAAGCATGTGGCCCTTACATCTGCACGCAAGACCTACTCACTTCAGGTAGCAAGGTCATCAGCAGAAATACAGTCCCGGTTAAATACGAACTTTCTGAGACACTTTGGTGAACTTGTGGGACGTATATTTAATGCGTCCAGCACGGCTGGATTAGCACATTTTTTTAAAGCTGTTGGTATTGATTGTGTTCACAACTTTTCATCTATATTCGGTTTAATACCTTCAACTATTCATTCAATTTTCGGAAGCATTTTTGGGGGATTTCCGATAACTTTGGCTTTATTAGCCGGCATTTTGCTGTTGCTGTTGTTGTCCCGCCGCAACAAGGACAAATTAAGGCGCTTCCATCAGCACAGCTGTGTCGTGAATGCATGATGCAGCACTTTGGAGCAACACTCCTGGAACATTTGGGGTGTGACTGGTCTCTTTCATTCAGACCAGATTTGGATTGTGTGCAGCCTGTGTTTCCGTGCCATTGGTGCTCTTTTGAACATGCACTGGAAGTTTGTCTCTCACAGCAACGCCCCTCAGTGATTGATGCTGATCTGTTAATGTTCTCGTTGAGGGTTCATTACCAGACATGTGTGCTGCAGCTGCGTTAGCTTAGAGAAGCTGATTACAAGCTACCCTTCCTGGAGGAAGTTACCATTCACTCGTTCACAGGCACTGCACGGGATACCGCCTTGGTTGACACTGGGACTATGGAACAAACCTGCTCCTTGCTAGTTTTTGGCATGGATTTACCGGTTTTGTCATCTGCCGAGGTGGAAAATCTCCTGCTTTCTATGACTGATGCTTGATTTGGAACTGTCCTTAATTGACATTTTCCTTTGAATTCGGCTTTTGGCCGCATGCTCATTTTAAGAATTACCAGATAGTATCCTTGTGTGTCCTCTTAACTTGTTAAAATTGTGTAGGGTTTTAAATTGATATTATAGCTTAGGGCATTTTAGCTTAGGCTTAAACCACTTTCTACCGACAAGGGGAGGGTGTTGTGTAGCCATTTTTAATATAGCTTTATGCGCATTAGTTTTCACATACTAGGCCGCTGTGCACTTTGCCCTAGATATATTTTATTCAGCTTCACACTGTTATTTTACAATAACCAGTTTTATGGTCTTGTTTTAATTTCTTCTATCGCACTGTTTAGCTTAGTTCAGCACTGTGTTCTCAAATAATGCTTTCTTGATCGCCCTGTGCTTCAGTCAAGGCTACAGTCTGGTACATTGCCGGTAAACGTGTTAGAAGTTTAGGGGCATATTTATACTCTGTTTGCGCCGGAATTGCGTCGTTTTTTTTTACGCAATTCCGACGCAAAACTAACTCCATATTTATACTTTGGCGTTAGACGCGTCTAGCGCCAAAGTCCATGGAGTTTGCGTCATTTTTTACCGTGGACACCTACTTTGCGTTAATGATATGCAAGGTAGGCGTTCCCGTCTAAAAAATTGACTCCGAGGCATGTGCGCCGTATTTACACTCCCGGGCAAAACTCACGCCCGGGAGTGGGCGGGTCAAAAAAAATGACGTCCAGCCGCTTTTGTGTCGTTTTTTTGCTCCTGGTCAAGGCAGGCGTTAAGGGACCTGTGGGCTCGGAAGGAGCCCAGAGGTGCCCTCCCATGCCCCCAGGGACACCCCCTGCCACCCTTGCCCACCCCAGGAGGACACCCAAGGATGGAGGGATCCATCCCAGGGACATTAAGGTAAGTTCAGGTAAGTATTTTTATTTTTTTGTGGCATGGGGGGGCCTGATTTGTGCCCCCCTACATGCCACTATGCCCAATGACCATGCCCAGGGGACAGAAGTCCCCTGGGCATGGCCATAGGGCAAGGGGGCATGACTCCTGTCTTTGCTAAGACAGGAGTCATTTCAATGGGGGTTGGGAGTCGAATAAAATGGCGCAAATCGGGTTGAGGCGAAAAAATTGCCTCAGCTTGACTTGTCCCATTTTTGGCGCCCAAGCTCCATATTCCCCTACGTTGGCGCTGCCTGGTGTACGTCATTTTTTTTCACGTACACCAGGCAGCGCCGGCGGCTAACGCCGGCTAACGTCATTGAATAAATACGGCGCCAGCATGGCGCTTCAGAATGGCGTTAGCCGGCGCTAATTTTTTTGACGCAAAAGTGCATTAGTGCAGTTTTGCGTCAAAAAGTATAAATATGGCCCTTAGTCTTCAGTATTCTTAGAAGATACACATTCTTATGTAGGGACATTTTCTTATAACATCTGCGTGTTAGTTATAAAAACACTTCCTAGTCCTAGTATATGTTAAGAGGGAGGTTCTAGCCAGGAACCTACAACTAGATGCTGAATGCCTCGTTGCAGATGCTGATACAGATTACGGGCCTTTGCTCTGGTATGAGGGTTGATGTCCTCCCGGGGGAACCTAAAAGGCAGGCTTAGAGCTTCACATGCTGTGCTCGAAATATAACTTAGAGAGAAAATAATCTAGCGGCACTATGATAGCCTTATTCTTGTGCTCCACTCTCATCGTTAGTATTTTAATCTTACTGTGTTGTGTAGTTCTGGTTATTGCAGCTCACACTTTGCTATCTAAAATGCAGTCGTTTTATTAAACCAGTCTTTAAAATTTAAACTGCATTTGTCATTTATATATGAGACCGTACTGTGTATGAGAGAACCGGTTGTGACCTGAGTGACCATGACTTCCCTGGGAAGTGCTAAGATGTCATGCGCTCGGCTGCCCAATTGTCTCTTCCATTTGGGAGAGGTGAGGCACTGCTAGTTAGCCGGAGCAAATCCCGGATTTAGAGTGACAAGTGTCATCCACTGTGGGTCAGACTCAGTCCCCCACACTGTGAACGATCTTGCTGCTCAAAATCCAGTAGTCTCATTAGGACAATGAGAGTCTACGCGACACAGCCATCCACTCAATATTCTCCAGTATTTTCAGGGAATTTCTGATAACTTTGGTTATAATAGGTGGCATTTTGCTATTGCTACTTTTTCTGTGCAATGGCTGTTCCTTTATAACAAGAAGGACTGAAAGTGCTTCCATCAGGGTAGCTGGGTCATGAACGCACGATGCAGTATTTTGGAGCACCACTCCTGGAATGATTGGAGTGTGACTGGTCTCTGTCATTCAGACTGGTTTTACATTGTGCGCAGCATGTGTATTGATGCCTCTGGTGCACTTTTGAATGTGCACTGAAAGTTTGCCTTTCTACACAGCACTTGCTTTCACTGGACGGTGATCTGTTGATATTCACACTGAGCACTCATTACCAGACATGCGTGTTGAGGGTGTGTTTGCTAAGGGAAGGTCATTTATGAGTTGCCCTTTGTGGATTATGCAGCTCTAAACTCACTGAAACCGCAGTGACAACATGGTAGCGTTATTCTTGTGTTTTACTCTCCTTGTCACGATTTTAACCTTGTTGTGTTTCATCGTCCTAGTTAGTGCAATCCATGCTTTATTATCTAAGATGCAGTTACTTCAATAAAACCTTATTGAACTTTTACTCTGCCTCTGATTGTCCTTGCACACGTGTTAGGGTTTGTGCACAGCAAAGAGCATGTCCCCTCTCACTGCACTAGTGGGTTCTGTAATAGCTCCCTTTTAAACTTACTATTCAAACCCTTTCTTGTTATCTCACCTTCCCCCCCCCTTAGGCTTCTGTGTATGTTGTTTAATGTGCTGTTTTGTTTACACATTGGGCCTTGCTTTTACCAAGGCTTCTTTAAAACACTCCTCCTTAGGCCATGTGTTAATTCAACTCATTTGCATAATAACTGAAACTCTGCACACCTTTCAAGAACATGTGCAGCATGTGAGGACCACACCCAGCCCTTCAAACCACACCCAGCTCTTCGAACCACACCCAGCCCTGTCTATAAAAGGCAGCCCCCGAGCCTCACCCAGTGCTTGTGCTCGTCTACCTCCCGCTTACCTGAGAACAGATCCCTCGGCGCTGGCACTCCTGCTCTCTACAGACTTTCATTGGCTTCAATGCGCGCAGCTGCTGGCTCTTCCTTCTTCTGGTTTCCGGTTCCTCCTTGCCTCAGCCTCTCTCCTACAAACAACCTGCAAAAGAGAAAGAAGACAAGGTTAGACTGATCAGTATCTCTTGCCAGCAACAAGTAAGTGCAAAACTTTTTATTACCTGAAGGAACTTTGACAACAATTTCTGGATTTGTGTGTGGACGGTTTGAAGCAAGATACCTTCCACGAACATTGTGATTCAGGCTCTTTGTTGCAAGAATACCTTGCGGAGCTTTGTGAAACAAACATTGTTTTTTTTTTATGGAACTTTTAAGAATCGAACAGTGGAAACCATTAACAGCAAGGCAAACAGTAAATCAAGGACTTGCACAAATTACATGCTGTATTTTGATGTAAAAGTACAGTATTTGTTTTCCAAAAGATTCTGGAGATATGGGAAAAGTGAGTCTGCTATTGGGAATTTAGGCTTTAGTTATATTAAGATGAATGTTTGATATTGGTAATTCTGATAACGGTATTTGTTTAATGTTTTAGAAGCTTTACAGTAATAGAAAGCACATCCCAGAGCAGTAACACATTCCAAACCTGGAAACTCGAGACCAGGATCCAAGAGGTACTTTTAGAAGAGAATTTCTAATAAATAAAGGGATAGTCAGGAACCCATTTAGGAATAGGTTGCACTTATCTGTTCTTTGTTTATGTTTCATTAGGCACCAGTTTCTACGGAATTCAGAAAGGGCCGCAGATTTGTGCAGCACTTCAACAGTGGAAACGCAAGAACAGTGTTGTCTCTCTTTTTTTATTTTATCCACTTCCCCCCTACCCTTGAGCTTCTGTTCTTAGTGCACTGTGTTAAAAACTAGTGTGCTGGAACAAGCAGTTTCAGGGTGGGGTCGGATTGTCTTCAACCTCCATCAGAACTGAACAAGAACTCAGGTGAGCTGGGCTTTGACAGAAGCACAAGCCTTAAAAAAATTCAGTTCTGGTGGACGATGAATACCGGGGAAGAAATAGAGGGCATTGACGTCACGGATATGGCGCAGGCCCTAAATGAGGACTTGGCTCATAATGAATCAGTGTCTGGCATCTTACAACATATGCAAGAGGAAATAGAGAGATTAAAGATGGAGAATACCTCTTTAAAACAGGATTTAAGCAGGTATAAATTTAGGGGATCTCAGTGGAACACAGCTTTTACGCCTTTGTTTAAAACCACCTCAGAGACAGGGGCGCCATCAAAACATACAACTTTGCCTCCCCCAGTTGAGGTTACTGTTAATGTTCCTAATGCTGTGCCCTTAGCAGCACCTGAACGTTTTCATGGAGATAGTAACAAATTCCATGTTTTTATCCATCAATGTCAATTACACTTCGTTTGTAAGCCACAACAGTTCCCTACTGATGCTACGAAAGTGGCATTCGTCTTGTCTTATTTGGGTGGCACAGCAGCCAATTGGTCAATTCCTTTCGTGGATAGAGATGATCCCATCCTCCATAATTGGAATCAATTTAAACGTACCATGACCAGCCTTTTTGCAAAACACACTTTCATGCAGGCAAGTGATAATGAGCTTTTAAATCTTAAACAAGGTAACAAGGATTTATTGACCTATCTCACTAGTTTTAATCGTTTACTCACCGAGACACAGTGGCCAGAAGGAAAGCGTGTCTCCCTTTTTTATAAAGGTTTGAGAGACGAGTTAAAAGACGCGCTGGCTCATATCGTTGATTTGCCAGAAGACTATTCGGACTTTGTAGATTTAGTTGTGAAATTAGAACATAGACTAGGAGAAAGAAAGGGAGATAAATACAAACTGGAATCACGGTTAACTTTTATTAAACACGAGAAGAAAGACACAGATAATAAACTCCCTGAACCTGAGCCTATGCAAATAGGGACACTCAGAGGTCCACTCACATCAGAGGAAAAAGAAAGAAGGAGAAAACTTCAATTATGTTTATATTGTGGCAGGGCAGGTCACTTTGCCAGAGAATGTCCAGTAAAGCCTAAAACTCCACAAAAGGGTGCTGTTTCCTCCACCTCCTCAACTGAATCGGGAAACGATTAAGCTCGACAAGGGGAGAGGTTACTTGTTCGAGAAAACATCTTAATCAAACCTCTAATGCTGCAGCCTTCATGGTACCGCACATTCCTAGACATTTCATAATTCAGGTCGTTTTAATTGTTACTACCCAAGTGAGGCATTCTCTCCCTGTCCTACTGGACTCAGGCGCGACAGGAAATTTTGTGGATAATAAGTTAGCTGAAAACTTAGGACTTCCTATGTGCCTAAAGCCTTGTCCAGAAGCAGTATGTGCAGTGGATGGGTCAGAATTGACCTCTGGATTAATCACAAAACAAACAAGTCCACTTGTTATGGTCTGTCAGAACGGGCACACAGAGGTGATTAGCTTTGATCTGATAGATACTCCTAATTTTGGTTTGATTCTCGGGGTACCCTGGTTAACAACTCATAACCCAAAAATTGACTGGGTGAATAGAACTGTTACTTTGGATTCCTCTTTCTGTAGAACCAATTGCTATCAAGAAGCAGGTACAGAACAGAGCACAGTATTACACTGTGCTAGTGTTACACAAGATGAACCAAGTCTCCCTCCTGAATATTCTGACTTTAAAGACGTCTTTGATCCAGTAAAGGCTAGTGTGCTGCCCCCACATCGGTCTTATGACTGCCGTATAGATCTTATCCCAGGGGCCCCTTTACCTAATAACAGAGTATATGCTTTGACTGACGAAGAAACCAAATACTTAAGAACCTACCTAGATGACCTACTACAGTCTGGGTTCATCCGTCATTCCACATCTCCGGTATCATCTCCACTCTTTTTTATCCCGAAGCCGGATAAATCCCTGCGCGCGTGTATCGATTATAGAGGACTAAATAAGGCTACAATAAAGAATAAATATCCTCTTCCTCTAATACCTGTGTTGTTGGATCAATTAAGACATTCTACTGTATACACTAAACTAGATCTGCGGGGAGCTTACCACCTGGTCCGAGTAAAAGAGGGGGATGAGTGGAAGACAGCTTTCAAGACAAAGTTTGGTTTATTTGAGTACACAGTAATGCCCTTTGGGTTATGTAATGCCCCTGCGGCCTTTCAGTTCTTTATAAATGAGGTCCTACACGAATTCCTGGACGTTTGTGTCATAGTATACATAGACGACATCCTCATTTACTCTAAGAACTCAGAAGAACATACCCAACATGTTCGTGCAGTATTATCAAAGTTAAAAGAAAATCATCTTTTTGCTAAGTTAGAAAAGTGTACTTTTAATGTCAGCAAGGTGGACTTTTTAGGATACTGCCTGTCACCTCAAGGAATAACTATGGATGTAAAGAAAATCAGTGCTATTGCTGATTGGCCAGAACCATCCTCTGTAAAAGATATTCAGAAATTTCTGGGTTTCGCCAATTTTTATAGGAGGTTTATTGCACATTTTGCAGACATTGCGGCCCCAATAACTACCTTGTTGCGGAAAGGGCAACGATTTCTTTGGACTGATGAGGCGGCACACGCCTTTCAACTCCTAAAACAAAAGTTCACTTCAGCCCCAATTCTGAAACATCCTGATCCTGACTTGCCCTTTTTTGTTGAAGCGGATGCTTCACAAGTAGCTTTAGGAGGAGTTCTCTCTCAACGAGATATAGTAGATGGCCAGTTACATCCTATAGCCTTCTATTCCAAAAAGTTATTACCAGCTGAACAAAATTACACTGTGGCTGAAAGGGAACTACTAGCTATCAAAGTAGCCTTTTCAGAATGGAGGCATCATTTAATGGGAGCCAAGTACCCAGTTACAATCTTTTCTGACCATAAGAACCTACAGTTTTTTGGATCACTTAAAGCACTAACACCACGTCAGATGCGCTGGTTAAATTTTTTTAGCACATTTGACTTTGTTATAACCTATAGACCAGGTGCACAACAAATTCAATCTGATGTGTTATCTAGATACGGACATACCTCAGACATGAAACAAGATAAAATAGGAGAACCCATTATTCCTCCCCAAAAGTTTTTGGCACCAGTACAACAGAAGGATTTCATCACAGATCTATATAATGCACACATGCAAATAGCACCTCAGGATTGGTTAAAGGATTCCCATAACACAATACAACGAGGTTTATTGTATCACGACAACATGCTGTTAGTGCCCACCTCTGAATTACAAACACAGGTGATAATTTGGCATCACGCCTCACCATTGGCAGGTCATCCTGGTTGGGTAAAAACCCTGGAAAATGTGCAAAAACACTTTTGGTGGGACACTATAAGAAAGGACATTAAGCAATTTGTCACTACCTGTCCAATTTGTGCAAGACATAAATCTTCTCATAAGGCCCCTGACGGCTTGTTAATACCAATGCCAACACCCAAGCAACCTTGGCACACTGTGAGCGTAGACTTTATTGTAGGCTTACCACCTGTAAAATCCTTCACAACAGTGTTGGTTATAGTGGATTTTTTATCTAAAATGGCACATTTTGTACCATTACGGAAATTACCCACGGCGGCAGAATTTGCCGATATTTTTATAAGGGAAATTGTGCGTTTACATGGTTTGCCAAGCAAAGTGGTGTCAGATCGAGGGAGCCAGTTCAACTCTAGATTTTGGAAAAAATTATGTGAAAAACTGAAAATAGATGTGGCATTATCCACTGCTTTCCACCCAGAGACAGATGGACAGACTGAACGACTGAACCAAACCTTACTTCAAACGCTACGTTGTTTATTGGCTGATTATTCTAGTGAATGGTTGGAAGCTCTCCCTGTAGCGGAGTTTGTTTATAATAATACTGAGCATTCAGCTCTACTTTGCTCACCATTCTATTTCTTGCAGGGGTATCATCCAAGAGCTATACCCATTTTGTTAGAAGAGTCCCTGTTGCCTACAGTAACGGATAGACTAACGAGGTTAGGTGACATACAAGACAAAGCCAGGAAACATTTATTAAAGTACAAGGAAAGCATGAAAAGACAAGCAGACAAACACAGATCTGAGGCCCCAATGTATAAAATTGGTGACAAGGTATGGCTCTCCACAAAGAACCTAAACATAGAGGGATCCCGAAAGCTGCAACCACGTTTCATTGGACCCTTTAGTATAACTGCCATAGTAAACCCGGTAACAGTAAAATTAGATTTACCAAAAGAATATCCAGTACATACTACATTCCATGTGTCCTTGCTTAAGCCGTACAACCCAAAAACCCGACCTGAACCACCACCTCCACCCATACCAATTAAGGGAAATCTAGAATATGAAGTGAAAAGCATAAAAGACTCAAAAAGAATTAGTGGACGTCTGTTTTATTTAGTAGAATGGAAAGGATATGATGAATCTGAGAATTCATGGGAACCAGCATCATATGTACATGCCCCACAGCTGATTAGACGGTTTTATTTAAAAAACCCAGGAAAACCCCGTCCTGTAGGAGGGCCTTTGAGGGGGGCAACTGTTAGGGTTTGTGCACAGCAAAGAGCATGTCCCCTCTCACTGCACTAGTGGGTTCTGTAATAGCTCCCTTTTAAACTTACTATTCAAACCCTTTCTTGTTATCTCACCTTCCCCCCCCCTTAGGCTTCTGTGTATGTTGTTTAATGTGCTGTTTTGTTTACACATTGGGCCTTGCTTTTACCAAGGCTTCTTTAAAACACTCCTCCTTAGGCCATGTGTTAATTCAACTCATTTGCATAATAACTGAAACTCTGCACACCTTTCAAGAACATGTGCAGCATGTGAGGACCACACCCAGCCCTTCAAACCACACCCAGCTCTTCGAACCACACCCAGCCCTGTCTATAAAAGGCAGCCCCCGAGCCTCACCCAGTGCTTGTGCTCGTCTACCTCCCGCTTACCTGAGAACAGATCCCTCGGCGCTGGCACTCCTGCTCTCTACAGACTTTCATTGGCTTCAATGCGCGCAGCTGCTGGCTCTTCCTTCTTCTGGTTTCCGGTTCCTCCTTGCCTCAGCCTCTCTCCTACAAACAACCTGCAAAAGAGAAAGAAGACAAGGTTAGACTGATCAGTATCTCTTGCCAGCAACAAGTAAGTGCAAAACTTTTTATTACCTGAAGGAACTTTGACAACAATTTCTGGATTTGTGTGTGGACGGTTTGAAGCAAGATACCTTCCACGAACATTGTGATTCAGGCTCTTTGTTGCAAGAATACCTTGCGGAGCTTTGTGAAACAAACATTGTTTTTTTTTTATGGAACTTTTAAGAATCGAACAGTGGAAACCATTAACAGCAAGGCAAACAGTAAATCAAGGACTTGCACAAATTACATGCTGTATTTTGATGTAAAAGTACAGTATTTGTTTTCCAAAAGATTCTGGAGATATGGGAAAAGTGAGTCTGCTATTGGGAATTTAGGCTTTAGTTATATTAAGATGAATGTTTGATATTGGTAATTCTGATAACGGTATTTGTTTAATGTTTTAGAAGCTTTACAGTAATAGAAAGCACATCCCAGAGCAGTAACACATTCCAAACCTGGAAACTCGAGACCAGGATCCAAGAGGTACTTTTAGAAGAGAATTTCTAATAAATAAAGGGATAGTCAGGAACCCATTTAGGAATAGGTTGCACTTATCTGTTCTTTGTTTATGTTTCATTAGGCACCAGTTTCTACGGAATTCAGAAAGGGCCGCAGATTTGTGCAGCACTTCAACAGTGGAAACGCAAGAACAGTGTTGTCTCTCTTTTTTTATTTTATCCACTTCCCCCCTACCCTTGAGCTTCTGTTCTTAGTGCACTGTGTTAAAAACTAGTGTGCTGGAACAAGCAGTTTCAGGGTGGGGTCGGATTGTCTTCAACCTCCATCAGAACTGAACAAGAACTCAGGTGAGCTGGGCTTTGACAACACGTGAGACAAATGTAACTGAGAGAAATGGATGAGATCTGAGTGACCATGATTCCCCTGAGGAGTCATTTATGTCATGCGTCCGTTTGCCCAATCATCCCTACTCTTGGGTGACGATGAGGCACTGCTAGTGAGCCGGAACAAACCTGGATTAGGCTGACAGCCGTCACCTGGAGCAGGATTAGACTCAGTCTCCCGCAGACCAGGCGATTCTGTCACCCCAATCCAATAGTCTCATTAGGACCTATGCGACAATACCAATGATATGAAGCATTGGTGTCAGCACTGGCGGGATCCTGTCTGCTGTTCACTCTCACTTTATATGGGTAATGAAGAAGCACCAGATCTTCTCAAATTTGCACATGTGGTCATTGACCAATGCCCACAGGCATTCCATGGCATAGATTGACCACACTCATCCCCACCACATGTTAACAGAGGGTATTGCAGGGAGTTTCCATAGTTGGGCTAAATGTCACCAAGAGACTAACAGGAAAAGTGTTACAAATTTTCTGATGAGGGAAGTCGGGCAATAGGCTCTCTGGGCTTCTGGCTGGCCAAGGAGTAGCATCAAGGTGCAGTAGGGGAGAGTGATATGTTTTATCTGTTGTATCTGAATTAGGATTTCCCACCAGAAAGTTTGAATGCACATGTACGATCACCAAGTATGAAGTAGCATGCCCGTTCTCCAGAGCCTATCCAGCAAGCATCTGAAATGCCTGACATGGGGATAGGATACTGATAATTAATTAGCAGTTTATAGGCCTTAGCTCTGTGTTGTATTCACATGGAAGACCGTGCCGCTCTCCTCCGTGCTGCCCTCCAGTAGCTCTCAGAAATGTCTATGTCCAGATCCTGCTCCCATTGTGTAATTTGGGTGAGTTTTGTGTGGAGCCCAAGCTCTCTAATATATTTGCATAGCCAGGAGATACCCTCCTTCACACATTGATGCCAAAAAGTGATTCTAAGGGAGTATCATCTTTATAGATCTGTTGTCAGAGTAGTCTCCCTGTTACTGTATGAATTGCTTGTGTACTGTAATCCTTCCATCTGGTTAAGGCCCACTATTCCATTAAGGTTTTTCATTTTCAGAGCTTGCTGCCTTCGAAAACGTCTTTCAAACAAGGAAGATCACCAGTATTCCAAGTAGAAAATTTGGGATTGAAAACTCCTCCAGGAAAATCTGGGTTGTGAGTTATAGGTGTTAATGGGAATGGGTATCTGGAAGGGCAAAAGTAGATCACCAGTTAGGAATAACACAAGCTGTATGCCCCCAAATACACTAAAAAACAGGGAGTGTCTACAACAGTGGTTCCCAACCTGTGGTCCGAGGTCTCCTGGGGGTCCGCGAAGCCTCCTCAGGGGGTCCTCGACTACTTAGAAAACTAAATAATATTAACAGATTAGGTCCAGTAATGATGAAGTGGGGGTCCACAGAAGTCAAACTGGTTGGGAACCACTGGTCTAAAAGATGGATTCATGGGCGGCATGGACACTCCAGCGACTAAGAAGGCTGCAAGGTTGTGAAGCTCCATCAAACGCAGCCTCTAAACACGGGGATTTGGACCCCTTGTGTAATCTTAGATCATCCGGAACGCAGCCTCAAATGCCCTAAAGTACGCTGCAAGGGATGGTGTGCATTTTTGGTCCACATTGTCAGAGGAGCCGGCAATCGGCCTGCACACATGGTGGCCCGGCACCTGCATCAGAGGGCTTGTGGCAACAGGGGCCACAGGTGAACCTGAGGCACGAGGCTGCCGAGCCCCAGCAAGCTGCCCATGTCCTGATGGCCCTCGCGGTGTCATTCATCCGCTCCAGGGATTAGAACAGCCAGCGATTTCTAGGCATCAAAGTGACTGTGTCCTACCCTGAGCACCACATTCCTGAATCAGCCTTGTGCCGCTTGCTGCCTTCTGCTGTTGCACCCACAGATCCTGCCTTTATCAGCGGCCTGGGCCACTCATACATTAGCATGAGTGGTGTGAATAGTGCCTGGCCCACCTGCTAGGAGGATGACCCCTGACCGGGCTCCTTGCATGCTTGGAGACCTGACCCTTTGGTGCTGGTGAAACAATAACCTGGCCTGCTGCACAGCGGGTTGGCCCCCACATCAGAGGCCTTGCTGCCACTGGGGCCATGAGTGAGCCTAAGGCATGAGGCTGCTGATCCGCGCTGGGCCATCCATGATGTCGCCACCCACTTCAGGAGTCTCCCCCGTCTGATGTTGGGAGACCGTTTCATGGGCCGAATACTGGCCACACCACCTTCCTGGAGGAGACACCTACTGCAGCTGCTTGAGATTTGCGGTAAGATGCACACTGCTTCCCTCGATGGGCCTGCACCATCTTCAACTGCCACACTCATAACTCTGGCCTTTTGCCTGCAGCCTGACCTGCTCCTGCCTCTGTACATGTGTGATGCTTCACCCTCTGCTTTCCCACTGCAGGAGAGGGCCCCGGCGAGCTGAATACCTCCTCATAAGGTGCTGCTGCATGTGTCCCTGAGGGCTCTAAGGTGGGAGATCACTTGTCCCTCATGGTGCCACCTAGACTCTTTTGCATTTGGGACCCTTCACGCTGCCTAGAGGCCAAACTGGCACCTCCGGGTCCTGTGACGTGCACTCCTCAACCCACTTGTGTTCACCTGAAGGGGTGCAATTGTCTTAGTCCCTCACTACTGCGAGGACGTCCTACACTCCCATCCCCTGAGCATTGCTGCATCCAGGGTTGGTCAGACCATGGTACATGGGGACCCCATGCAGTGCAAGTTACCCTTTGAACCGCCTTGAGCCATCGATCATTCGGAGCTCCCAGCTAGGGAGGAGGCCGGGGCGCCAGCACTTTCCCCGGTGACCAACCAGATGGGATGCGCAGACGCCAAAATGGCAGAGCTCTGTGCGGGCTTCAGCTCCATCTATGCCCACTTTGAAACCCTCGCAACCATGCTCGACTGTAGAGAATAAACGGAGAGCCACGCGGGCTCTCCTTGTGTGGAGAACGTGCTCTGCGTGTCCGGGAGGGGCACGGAGCACCAGTATATAATAAAGTGAGAGCTGCGGTGACGCACTCTCGGGTGTGGCGTTAACCATACTAAGTCTCCGTGTGTTTCTGTCCCTCGCCGCAGTCGCAAACCTACATTGGCGACGAGCGGGATTCTAATGTCCCACGCGTTTAGATAAGTGTACCTCAAGTGAAGGAGCAAGTTAATAAAAAAAAAAAAGAAGAAAAAAAAAAGAGGTAGAATACAACCTACCGAAACTGCGGCGTCGGCCGCCTGCAAGGAAGAAATCGACCGACTGATGTGGTGCGCCTGCCGGAGAGTGCGCGGCTTGCCCCCGGCCTCAAAGAAAGAAATCGACCACCCGGTGTGGTGTCGGCCGAAGTGTGCGCGGCTTCGCCCCCGCCCGGGGAAGCAGAAGACAGCGAGCGGTGAGACACGCCCTGCCCCGCCCCAGATAACAAAAGAGAAACGCTCCGTCGAGCGTTTTCAATAAACTGTCCTGTTGCCGGGAGATCCCGGTTGCCGTGTGCACCACGTGGGGTGACACGCCTCGTCGAGCGCGCCTCCATCAAGCGTCCCAAGTGGGAGAGCAATCGTGACGCAGGTGCGGGCAGATTGAGGGATTCCTAGAGAAGTATTATACCGCTGCGAAGAGCAGCGAGCTGAGTGTTTCCCTGGAGCTAGGGAAACAAATTGAACTGGTGAAGAGAGAGCGGGGCTACTGGGTCTGACCACAAGAGACAAGTGCCTGTGACGGCTGGAGGCAGTAGTGGCAGGCAGAGGCCTGTAAAGAAAAAAAAGGAAGAGAAGAAAAAAAAAGAATATAAAAAAAAAAAAAAAGAGAGAGTTTTTTTTTTTTTTCTTTCTCTCTCTTATGCATATCAGTGGGGAGCAACAAGTGCAAATTCAGTGTGGATGAGCCAGGATTCAGTTAAGATCAACATTTTTCTGAAAAAAGTAGTATAATTTCCACTTCTGTGAATCAGGAGAGAGGGCGAATATGAGTGCCCCCCCCCAGGAAAATGCTGATCCGCCACCACCAGGGAACCCCCAACTCCCAGGACAGGTGAATAACAGTTTGCACTCCTCAATGACGTCGTTACCACCGTTTAGCCAGCTGATTGACCCGGCCACTGCTGCGCCTAGATGGCATTTATGGATAAATCGCCTAGAAAACTATTTTTGTGCAACTAGAGAAACGGATGGGGCCGTACGGAGGTCCGTGATGCTGTTGATGGGAGGAGATGAACTGCAGGAGCTGTTTGATTCTCTCCCTGATACAGGGGACAAGTCTGATTTTGATGCAGCGGTAACTGCTTTAAATAGACACTTTGATCCTCAACTTAATGCTGATTTTGAACGTTTTAAATTGAGACAGGCGCAGCTGTACGAGGCCAGTCCTTAGCGGCAGCATCTTCAAATCGTGCTGTCCAGGTTAAGGAAGAACAGGTGGATGCTGTCCAGACACGCCAGCCAGCGCCGCGTAAACCAAACCTGGCCAAATCCAATGACAGGGTTTGTGGAAGCTGTGGATATGAGCACCGAGCGAACATGGGGTGCCCGGCGAAAGGACAATCGTGCAACCGCTGTGGTAAAGCAAATCACTTTGCTAAAGTGTGTAGATCCCGAAGAAATAAGCCAGCAGACATGAAAGGAAAAGAAGCTAGCGTTAGAACTGTATCCAAAAGCACGGAAGAAGGAAGGGACCATGTCATGGTGAGTGGCTCAGCTTGCGATGAAGACGAAGAAGAAGATATATTTGTAATTTCTTTCACGGGAGGGAGGCAATTAAAGAAGAGACCGCCTCCCATGAGCGATGTTCAGGTAAATGGTATGCCTGTATCCGTACTCATCGATACAGGGGCATCGGTCAATGTTATGGACGAAACTCTTTTCAAGAAGTTAATACCGGCCCCGGTACTTACTCCAACGTCGACAAAAATATATAACTATGGAGGACGAGAACCCCTTCCTCTCAAAGGAACAGTAGAGGTGTCAGTGCACAGCGAGGGTAAGACAACGGATGCAAGATTCTATGTGGTGGCTGGGGATCGTGGCACGCTACTAGGATGTCATACGGCGGAAAAGTTAGAATTGGTGTTCTTTGCACGTCAAGTTCATGACACCCAAGTCGAACAACTTCTCAATGAGTTCCCGCAGCTCTTCGAAGGGTTAGGACGGCTGAAAGGAAAGCGCATCAAACTGCACATAGACCGGAGTGTGGTTCCGGTGGCGCTAAGACATCGTAGAGTACCATTCCATTTGCGTCCTGCTGTTGAGAAAGAATTGCAGCTGCTGGAAGACCAAGGAGTCATCGAAAAGGTAGATGGGCCTACGCCGTGGGTGTCACCGTTGGTGATCGCGCCAAAGCCTAAACAACCGGGGGCGATTCGTCTCTGTGTTGATATGCGGCTGCCGAACAAAGCCATCAAGAGAGAGAGACATATAACGCCCACAATGGACGATATCATTGCGGATCTGAATGGGGCCCAGTGGTTTTCGAAACTGGATCTTAACGCGGGGTATCATCAGTTGGAATTAGACCCTGGAAGTAGGAATATCACCACTTTCTCAACCCATGTAGGGTTAAGAAGATATAAGAGACTAAGTTTTGGGGTATCTTCGGCTGCTGAGGTTTTTCAGAATGCAATCAGAGAGACATTATCTGGATTACCGGGAGTGATCAACTTAAGTGACGACATCTTGATACATTCCCGGACGAGAGAGGAGCATCATCGCCATCTGAGATCGACTTTGCAGAGGATAGCTAATGCGGGACTGACGCTGCACAAAAAGAAGTGTGCGTTTTATCAAACATCTGTAGATTTCTTTGGTTACATATTCTCAAAAGATGGCCTACAGGTGGATCCACGGAAGGCCGAGGCGATCCGACGAGCCCCCATTCCACAAAGTCCCACGGAAGTTCGTAGTTTTCTAGGAATGGCCACGTATTGTGGAAGATTTATACCACAACTTGCTACTATGTCTGAACCTCTTCGACAGCTCACAAAAGGGCAACATCGCTGGGACTGGACTCAGGAGGCCCACAAGGCATTTGTGGACATTAAGGCTGCACTGCTTGACAGGTCCACAATGGCCTATTTCAATCCCCACAGGAGAACGGAAGTGGTGGTGGATGCAAGCCCCGTTGGGCTAGGGGCGGTGTTATTGCAAGAACAGAGGCATCAAGAATGGATCCCTGTTGCATATGCTAGTAGGGCTTTGTCAGCGGTAGAAACCAGATACGCACAAATTGAACGCGAAGCGCTGGCTATTCGATGGGCGTGCCGCCATTTTCACCTCTATTTGTATGGGCATGAATTTCAGGTGGTCACTGATCATAAGCCGTTGGTGTCGTTGTTTGCGGGCAGTCCACGCCTTGCGCCCCCGAGAATTGAACGATGGACCGTCCTGCTTCAGCCCTATCGCTTCACAGTCGTGTATCGCCCTGGGGCAAGTAATCCTGCAGACTATCTATCTCGGCACCCCGCTCCGCAAGTACCTGATGCCCACCAAAAACAAGATGAGGAAAGCACCGAGGTCTTTGTCAGCATGGTTGTACAGTCGGCATGTCCCAATGCTCTGCTTATTGCTGACATCGTCGCTGCTACCCGGGATGACGTGGTGCTGAGTCATGTCAAGGACGCGTTGACCCATAAGAAATGGAAGTATTTTCTCGAGAAATCTAGTATGTCATGCCCGAATCAGAAGTTGGCTATGCAAGGTATATGGAAGGTGCGTGATGAATTGTCTACAGATAAGGATGGTTTAGTCTTAAGAGGAAGAAGAATCGTACTTCCACAATGTCTGTGGTCACGAGTGGTTGAATTGGCTCATCAAGGACATCAGGGTGCTGGGAAAACTAAATCGAGGTTACGTGCCAAAGTGTGGTTCCCTGGCATGGATAAACAAGTGGAAGAATTGGTGGGGAAGTGTCACTCCTGTATTATCACATCGATGGAACCTCCGAGATGCCCCGTGGCAACTGAACCGGCCACTTTAAAGCCATGGACAAAGGTGAGCATGGACTTCGGAAGTTTTCCGGATGGGAGATTGACGGCTGTCTTGATTGATTCGTATACAAAATTCCCTGTGGTCGAGTTGGTATCCTCTACGGCGTTTGAAAATGTAAAACGAGTTCTGCAAAAGACATTTGCATTGTTTGGTCTGCCCGACGAAATTAGAACAGACAATGGGCCTCCATTTCAAGGACAAGAGTTTCGCGCGTATCTTGATGGGTTGGCAATTCATCATCGCAAGATAACGCCCTATTGGCCTCAGGCGAATGGAGATGTTGAAAGGTTTATGCGGACTTTGAATAGGGCTCTCCGAATTGGAGTCGAGCAGAAGGAAGACAGTGAACAGTCTTTGCATCAGTTCCTGAGTGCTTATCGTCAAACGCCTCACAGTACCACTGGGTGTGCTCCATCTGCTCTGATGTTCAAGGTGTCTCCACGTGACTGCATTCCCGCTGGTGCCAAATGGAAACCTCCTGCGCTGGATGTCAAGGCAACTCAACGACGACGAATGATCACTAATCAGAAGGCCAGTGTGAAACGAAGATCTAAATATCGAGGGTTTCAAAAAGGCGATCGAGTGGTCGTAAGATGTCGGAGAGGGGAGGAAAGTTTAAGACAACGTTTGAGCCTGAAGTATGGGAAATCATCGGAGTAAAAGGATCCATGATAACTGCGGCCAGAGGTAGACAGAGAGTGACCCGGAATGTGTCACATTTTCGGAGGGCTGGCCGGAGAGAATTGGAAGAAGAAGGAGAAGAAGAATGCGAGATGGATGATGATAATGGGGGTCCTTCCATGACATCGAGAGAGATGGAAAGTATATCTGGATCAGTTGTAACTGAACAAACCCAGCCTAGTTGTGTTCCGAGGCATGGAAATGTGCCCACTAGAAGTGTGAGGTATCACTTACGCCCTAATCCTGCACCAAGCAGCAAGCTAAAAGACTTTGTGTGTCAAGTTGACTAGTCATAAGCTACACATCATCATCATCTTTTGATGACGGAACACTGTTGGAGATTAATGGGGACAGTGTGAGAGTGTCTCCAGGCGTCGAAAGAGGACAGTGTGAAAAGAGGGTGTACGGGTTGTTACAGAAGTGCACTGTTTGGGTTTTATTGTTTAGTTTGTTTCTTTTCGTTTTTAGTTCGTCCATCTCCATGTGAAGTAAAACATTGGGGGGATGTAGAGAATAAACGGAGAGCCACGCGGGCTCTCCTTGTGTGGAGAACGTGCTCTGCGTGTCCGGGAGGGGCATGGAGCACCAGTATATAATAAAGTGAGAGCTGCGGTGACGCACTCTCGGGTGTGGCGTTAACCATACTAAGTCTCCGTGTGTTTCTGTCCCTCGCCGCAGTCGCAAACCTACACTCGACCACAAGGGGGAGCGCACTGACCGACAGAACGTCAGATTGGACTGCGCTGAGGAGAGAATATCTAGTTTGGAGGACGGCGCATTAACAGTTAACAAAAGGCTTGACAGGATTGAGCGTTTGCTAAAAACTGTGAGCATTAAAAACAAAGACTAGTTCATGACGAAATAATCTTTGCATAGTGGGCACAGAAGAATCTTTGGCCACTAGCCATATGGATCAATTTGTAGAACACCTTTTTATGAAACTATTTGGTCATCATAACTTCATGTCAACCATTGTAGTTCAGCACGCACATCAGTCTATTGGCCCAGGGCCCCACCGTGCCCCATTATTTCCTTTTTCCTCAACTTCTGGGACAGAGACACCGCATGTAGACTGTCACAGGAGCAGGGCCCGATATGCTACCATGGCACCACTCTCTCTTTTTTCCCAACACTTCACAATGGCAATGCAGGAGGCATTGCAAAAGTTTGCAGATGCCAAAACTATGCTACAGAAATTGGGCCAGAAGTACAGTATGCTTCACCCCGCCCAGCTGACATCAATGGGAAAACACAATTGTTTGAAACCACAGCAGAGACAGTGGCCTTCTGTAAACAGTACACCAAGAAGCGGTCTCCTCCCTGTCACAACACACGTGAACGTTGCACTTCAATGCACTTCTAGGTTTATCCTCCCTGGCTGCGTCAGCTTTGATGTGCAGCAGTATTATAATGTTTTGCCTTCTTAAAATTGTTTGATACTTAGGATCCACTATGTGAGCCATTTCTACGCCCCCACAATTCAGGAGTGGTAGGCCTGACAGCCTTAGGGTGGTCACCCCTAACTTTTTGCCTGCCTACCTCCACTTTTTGGAAACTGTTTTTGCTGGTTTTAGGACTCTGCGCACTTTACCACTACTAACCAGTACTAAAGTGCATATGGTCTCTCCCTTAAAGCATGGTGACATTGGTTCATACCCAATTGGCTTATTTAACCTACTTGTAAGTCTCCAGTAAAGTGCACTACATGTGCCCAGGGCCTGTAGATTAAATGCTACTAGTGGGCCTGCAGCACTGATTGTGCCACTCGCATAAGTAGCCTCTTAACCATGCCTCTTCGACTTGGCATTTAAAATTACTTGCCAAGCCTTAAACTTCCCTTTTTCTACAAATAAGTCACCCCTAAGGTAGGCCCTAGGTAACCCATAGGGCAGGGTGCTATGTAGGTAGAAGGCAGGACATGTACCTGTGTAGTTTATATGTCCTGGTAGTATAAAACTCCTAAATCCCTTTTACACTGCTGTGAGGCCTGCTCCATTCATAGGCTAACATTAGGCCTACCCTCATATACTGTCTGAGTGGTAGTTTCTGATCTGAAAGGAGTAACGAGGTCATATTTAGTATGGCCAGAATGATAATACAAAATCCTGCTGACTGGTGAAGTTGGATTTAATATTACTATTGTAGAAATGCCACTTTTAGAAAGTGAGCATTTCTCTGCACTTAAATCCTTCTGTGCTTTACAATCCATGTCTGGCTGGGTTAGTTGACAGCTCCCTTGTGCATTTCAATCAGACAACCCCAAACATAGGATGATCAGTCACACCTGCACACATCTGCATACTGAATGGGTCTTCCTGGCCTGGGAGGGTGGAGGGCTTGACACTTACATGTCAAAGGACAGAGGCCTGCCCTCACACAATGGACTGTCACACCCCCTACTGCGCACCTGGCAGACAGGATGGAACTGAAAGGGGATCTTGTGCACTTGTAAGCCACTCTTTGAAGTCTCCCCTCCACTTCAAAGGCACATTTGAGTATTTAAACATGGCCTCTGACCCTACGAACTCAGACACTTCTGGACCTGAACCTGCAACCTGTCAAGAAAAACTGCCTGGCTGCCCTAAGAGCTCACCTGACTGCTTCTCTGCAAAGGACTGCTGCCCTGCTGTTGCCCTGATGCCTTGCTGCCCTCTGACTCTGCTGAGAAGTGCTCTCCAAGGACTTGGATTGAGCATATGCCTCCTGTTTTCTGAAGTCTGAGGGCCAAAAAGACTTCACCTCTGCAAAAGAACTCCTTGATGGGTGAAAATCGACGAATAGCCTGCCAGAATCGATGCAGAGCCTGCACCGCGGTGAGAAAATCACTGCACGCCGAACTGGAACGATGCAGCCCAGCTCCCCGAGTGGAGATCGACCCAGTGCCAGCGTTGCGACCGGAACTTCGATGCATGGCCCACTAGATCGACGCATTGCCGAGCCGGAATGACGCAGCCCGACTTCCTGTGCAGAGGAATCGATACAGCACCTGCCATGCAACAGAAAGTTCTGGTCCCTTTTAGGTCGTGTTGATACAGATCAGGTTCTCTCGGGGGGGACTTTAACATGATATTAGATCCCTCTCTAGCCTTGGCGCCTAGCTGAAAGTTTCGCTCACTGCAAGTGCTTAATCTGACTTCAGAGACCTGGTGCCAATTACATGATTCCACTCCTGGCTCCACATTTTACTCAACCCCCACACCATACATGGACTCAAATAGACTTTTGGCTCGTCTCCGTGACTGTGACCCCATGGTTGGACAGTGTGACTCACATTCGGTGCACCATGCACCACTCTTCTTGATTAAGTGTTCCATTATGAGCTGTGTGACTCTACAGTGGAGTACTTCCGGCTAAAAGGAGAACCTGTGTCCACTCAGGCTACCTTATGGGAGGCATTTAAAGTCTATATTTGGGGGAGCTGCATCCCCAAACAAGTTAGGGTACTGTGAAACACGCGTGCCAGTCTGGCATGAGTGGAGGCCGAACTAGCTGATATAGACTAGACGGGTGCCCAAAATGGCCATAGCCCCCAACTCTACCATCAAGCCGTACTTTTGGAGGAATACTGTGAACTAGCTGAGCACGAGGTCTCCTACCTGGGTGAATACACTATGGCCAGGTGCTATAGGGAGGGTGAGTGCCCAGGCAGCACACAGGCACAGCTTCTCCACTGACCTAGGGCAGGAATTACATGCCCGAGTTCCTCACCCCAGATGAGACTCAGGTGACAGAGAACAGTGGCATCCTGGCAGAACTCTATAAGTATTCCACGGATCTATATACCTCCTGCACACCTCAATATAATGTTGTACTAGTGGAATACCTCTCGTAAATTGCGATGGTCTGGAGTATGGACACCCATGAGGCAGTTCCTTAGCAAACCCTTCTCAAGCAATGAGACAGTGCTGGCGATAAACTCCCTCGATGGGTCCAAGGCACCTGCCCTTGACGGATTCACTGGGGCTTTTTACAAAATGTATAAACATCTCCTTGAGCCACAACTATTGACGAGGTACACTGAGTCCCTGGACTCAGGCACTCTTCCCCTGACACTGACAGAGGTGGTGATTACCCTTTTGTTGAAGTCTAGCATAAACCCTCGTTCCTGCACCTCATATCTCTTGTTGTCATTATAAAATTTTGACAACAAAATACTCACCAAAGTCCTTTCCAAACAGCTGTCATTGCTGCTGAAACACATATTCTCACCCATGCAATCGGGCTTTGTCCGTCATTGCTCCACCTCGTTAAACCTAATGGCAAAGTTTTCTGTATTGGTATATGGTACCAGGCAAGGCTGCCCCTTATCCCCACTACTTTACATTATAGCAATGGATCCACTAATGCCCTTATATGTGGATGACATTTTGCTGTTTGTCCACCACCCTGCAGAGAATCTGCCCCCACTTGTACAAGAAATCATCAGATTCGGAGGCTTCCATGGCCTTATGATCAGCTGGAACATGTCCAAACTGCTCCCACTTACAGATGCAACTGGCCCTGTTTCCTGCAGTTACCCCCTGACACGGTCCGGTACTTGGGTGTAATACTCCATCAGGAGAAAGAACAAGTTATATGTCTGAACTGCGGACCCGCCATTGATCGACTAACCACCCAGGTTAAGTGATGGATTCGTCTCCCTGTCTCCATCGTTTGTTGGATAATGGATGATGGTGGTGTTCCTCCAATTCATGTACCTATTCTCAACATCCCTATCCCGCTCACAAAACATTTTTCACTACCCTGCAAAGCCCCCTGTTGTGGCTCATCTAGGTGGGTAACAGGCCCCAGGTTGGTTGGTCAATCTTAGTACACCCCTACAAACATGGTGGGTTTGGTGTCCCCAAGGTTCAACTATACTACCTTGTTGTGCAGTGTCAATAAACACACCACTGGTACCACGCAGATGTGTGTCTTGGGTATGCCAAGCCAGAGCTAGAGCAGGCAAATCCATTGCCCCTACACTCTCTTCTCCAGAATGGCCTACCACTGGATCATACAGATATACAAAACCGCTCGACCACTGGCGGGCATGGAGGTAATTCATCTGACTGCTTGGGGGGGGGCTCCTCAATTCCCCAGCCCTGCCACTGGCATATAACCAATGGCTTCTAATCACTCAGCCGACGCTAGTTCAGCACTTGGTGGCACGGTACGACTTATACATGTTTGGCGACCTGTTCCCCGACGGACACCCCCTCTCACATGCGGGCCATCCTAGGTGTGCCAATGCTGCCTACATGGATCTTTTTGTCCTGCAGCATGTACACAGCCCAATATGGGATCAGATTCCCTCCTACCCATTGGCCCCAGAAGAGTTCACCTCACTGACGTTAGTGACAACAGACAATGAAGGGACCAAGCTAGTCTCCAAACTATATTGTCCAGTATTGGCCTTCTGCTCCTGAAGGATGAGAAACTCCAGGAGACTTAGGCACAGGAGCTGGGACATCCTCTGACTAACATGGCCTGGCACTAATGCCACATCCAAACTGAGCTTATCGCTGCAAATCACAGACACAAACTCCTAAACAATTAGTATCTTTGTAGAGCATATACCACACCTAGTGCACTGGTGTGAATCGACCCCTCGAGACCTGCCAATTGTTCTAAGTGTCAGGCAGACGGTGCCGACTTTGCACATCTGACATGGATATGCAGATATATAGGGGGTTCTGGCGGGATGCATTCTCGCAGCTCTCCTTAATAATAGGGTCCACACTAGATCCTGATCAGCTCCTGGCCCTGCTTGGCCACGTAAAAGATATTGCTACAGGAGTCCATAAATTCAAGACTATTGCTTTACTGTTAAAACAGAGGGTTGACCTACATAGGGGTAGCAAACATTCCCTGACCACTGCTACCTGGCTACATAGTATGATCCACTGTGATACCACCAGCGAGATCTAAATATGCAACATCCCCCATCCCCCATCTTCCCGCTCTAAAGATGTTTGGCAACCACTACTTGCATACTTGTTGATGCTCGACCTGACGCCTCAGACTGACTTGGGATGATTATGTATGTGCCGCCTAACGTATTTCCACTTCCTGCATAAGTAATGGTGCCCTCATAAGTACTTGCGTCGTTCACCATCTCCCCCCTTTTTTTACACTGTTCTCATGTCCCTCTGTGACCTGCTTTCAGGGTTAGCTATGAGCCATGGCTCCTCTGGTTCTTCTGATTATTTGAATGTACAATGTCATTGTGAGAAGGTAGCCTCTTTCTAGCCTTGTTACCCCCACTTTTGGCCTGTTTGTGAGTGTATGTCAGGGTGTTTGTCACTGTTTTCACTGTCTCACTGGGATCCTGATAGCCAGGCCTCAGTGCTCATAGTGAAAACACTATGGCCCTCATTACGAGCCTGGCGGTCTGTGACCGCCAGGCTCGCGGTTGGCGGGAGCACCGCCGACAGCCTGGCGGTGCCCCTTAGGGCATTCTGACCGCGGCGCTTTGGCCGCGGTCAGTGCAGGAAAACCGGCGGTCTCCCGCCGGTTTTCCGCTGCCCGTCAGAATCCTCCAAGGCGGCGCAGCATGCTGCGCCGCCTTGGGGATTCTGACACCCCCTACCGCCATCCTGTTCCTGGCGGTTCGCCCGCCAGGAACAGGATGGCGGTAGGGGGTGTCGCGGGGCCCCTGGGGGCCCCTGCAGTGCCCATGCCAATGACATGGGCACTGCAGGGGCCCCCGTAAGAGGGCCCCGCTTGTATTTCACTGTCTGCATAGCAGACAGTGAAATACGCGACGGGTGCAGTAGCACCCGTCGCACCTTCCCACTCCGCCGGCTCGATTCCGAGCCGGCGTCCTCGTGGGAAGGTTGTTTCCCGCTGGGCTGGCGGGCGGCCGCCCGCCTGCCCAGCGGGAAACTCAGAATGCCGGCCGCGGTCTTCAGACCGCGGTGCGGTATTCCTGCGGCGCAACTTTGGCGGGCGGCCTCCGCCGCCCGTCAAAGTTGTAATGAGGGCCTATGTTTTCAGTATGGTTGTTATGTGTCACTGGGATCCTGCTGGTCAGGACCCCAGTGCTCATAGGTTTGTGGCCTATATGTATGTGTCACTGGGACCCTGTCACACAGGGCCCCAGTGCTCATAGGTGTGCATGTATATGTTCCCTGTGTGGTGCCTAACTGTCTCACTGAGGCTCTGCTAACCAGAACCTCAGTGGTTATGCTCTCTCATTACATTTAAATTGTCACTAACAGGCTAGTGACCAATTTTACCAATTCACATTGGCTTACTGGAACACCCTTATAATTCCCTAGTATATGGTACTAAGGTACCCAGGGTATTGGGGTTCCAGGAGATCCCTATGGGCTGCAGCATTTCTTTTGCCACCCATAGGGAGCTCTGACAATTCTTACACAGGCCTGCCACTGCAGCCTGAGTGAAATAACGTCCACGTTATTTCACAGCCATTTTACACTGCACTTAAGTAACTTATAAGTCACCTATATGTCTAACCTTTACCTGGTAAAGGTTAGGTGCAAAGTTACTTAGTGTGAGGGCACCCTGGCACTAGCCAAGGTGCCCCCACATTGTTCAGAGCCAATTCACTGAACTTTGTGAGTGCGGGGACACCATTACACGCGTGCACTACATATAGGTCACTACCTATATGTAGCTTCACCATGGTAACTCCGAATATGGCCATGTAACATGTCTATGATCATGGAATTGCCCCCTCTATGCCATCCTGGCATTGTTGGTACAATTCCATGATCCCAGTGGTCTGTAGCACAGACCCTGGTACTGCCAGACTGCCCTTCCTGGGGTTTCTCTGCAGCTGCTGCTGCTGCCAACCCCTCAGACAGGCAGCTGCCCTCCTGGGGTCCAGCCAGGCCTGGCCCAGGATGGCAGAACAAAGAACTTCCTCTGAGAGAGGGTGTGACACCCTCTCCCTTTGGAAAATGGTGTGAAGGCAGGGGAGGAGTAGCCTCCCCCAGCCTCTGGAAATGCTTTTGTTGGGCACAGATGTGCCCAATTCTGCATAAGCCAGTCTACACCGGTTCAGGGACCCCTTAGCCCCTGCTCTGGCGCGAAACTGGACAAAGGAAAGGGGAGTGACCACTCCCCTGACCTGCACCTCCCCTGGGAGGTGTCCAGAGCTCCTCCAGTGTGCTCCAGACCTCTGCATCTTGGAAACAGAGGTGCTGCTGGCACACTGGACTGCTCTGAGTGGCCAGTGCCACCAGGTGACGTCAGAGACTCCTTGTGATAGGCTCCTTCAGGTGTTAGTAGCCTTTCCTCTCTCCTAGGTAGCCAAACCCTCTTTTCTGGCTATTTAGGGTCTCTGTCTCTGGGGAAACTTCAGATACCGAATGCATGAGCTCAGCCGAGTTCCTCTGCATCTCCCTCTTCACCTTCTGATAAGGAATCGACCGCTGACCGCGCTGGAAGCCTGCAAACCTGCAACATAGTAGCAAAGACGACTACTGCAACTCTGTAACGCTGATCCTGCCTCCTTCTCGACTGTTTTCCTGCTTGTGCATGCTGTGGGGGTAGTCTGCCTCCTCTCTGCACCAGAAGCTCCGAAGAAATCTCCCGTGGGTCGACGGAATCTTCCCCCTGCAACCGCAGGCACCAAAAAGCTGCATCTCCGGTCCCTTGGGTCTCCTCTCAGCACAACGAGCGAGGTCCCTCGAATCCAGCGACACCGTCCAAGTGACTCCCACAGTCCAGTGACTCTTCAGCCCGAGTTTGGTGGAGATAAGTCCTTGCCTCACCTCGCTGGGCTGCATTGCTGGGAACCGCGACTTTGCAAGCTTCTCCGGCCCCTGTGCACTTCCGGCGGAAATCCTGTGTGCACAGCCAAGCCTGGGTCCACGGCACTCTAACCTGCATTGCACGACTTTCTAAGTTGGTCTCCGGCGACGTGGGACTCCTTTGTGCAACTTCGGCGAGCACCGTTTCACGCATCCTCGTAGTGCCTGTTTCTGGCACTTCTCCGGGTGCTACCTGCTTCAGTGAGGACTCCTTGTCTTGCTCGACATCCCTTCTCTCTGCAGGTCCAATTTGCGACCTCCTGGTCCCTCCTGGGCCCCAGCAGCGTCCAAAAACGCCAAACGCACGATTTGCGTGTAGCAAGGCTTGTTGGCGTCCATTCGGCGGGAAAACACTTCTGCACGACTCTCCAAGGCGTGGGGGATCCATCCTCCAAAGGGGAAGTCTCTAGCCCTTGTCGTTCCTGCAGTATTCACAGTTCTTCAGCCTAGTAAGAGCTTCTTTGCACCAACCGCTGGCATTTCTTGGGCATCTGCCCATCTCCGAGCTGCTTGTGACTTTTGGACTTGGTCCCCTTGTTCCACAGGTACCCTCAGACAGGAATCCATCGTTGTTGCATTGCTGATTTGTGTTTTCCTTGCATTTTCCCTCTAACACGACTATTTTGTCCTTAGGGGAACTTTAGTGCACTTTGCACTCACTTTTCAGGGTCTTGGGGAGGGTTATTTTTCTAACTCTCACTATTTTCTAATAGTCCCAGCGACCCTCTACAAGGTCACATAGGTTTGGGGTCCATTCGTGGTTCGCATTCCACTTCTGGAGTATATGGTTTGTGTTGCCCCTATCCCTATGTTTCCCCATTGCATCCTATTGTAACTATACATTGTTTGCACTGTTTTCTAAGACTATACTGCATATTTTTGCTATTGTGTATATATATCTTGTGTATATTTCCTATCCTCTCACTGAGGGTACACTCTAAGATACTTTGGCATATTGTCATAAAAATAAAGTACCTTTATTTTTAGTATAACTGTGTATTGTGTTTTCTTATGATATTGTGCATATGACACTAAGTGGTACTGTAGTAGCTTCACACGTCTCCTAGTTCAGCCTGAGCTGCTTTGCTAAGCTACCATTATCTATCAGCCTAAGCTGCTAGACACCCTATACACTAATAAGGGATAACTGGGCCTGGTGCAAGGTGCAAGTACCCCTTGGTACTCACTACAAGCCAGTCCAGCCTCCTACATTGGTTGTGCAGCGGTGGGATAAGTGCTTTGAGACTACTTACCACTCTTGTCATTGTACTTTTCATAAGAGAAAAATATACAAAACAAGGTCAGTGTATATACACATAGCCAAAAAGTTTTGCATTTCCTCTTTTCACTCTTTTCTAAGTGCTGAAAAGTACTTCTAAACTTTCAAAAAGTTCTTAAAAGTTTAAAAAGTTTTTTTCTGTCTTTCCAAAAAGTTCTGAAAACTTTTTACTCTTTTTCTATCACTTTAACTCTCTCTAACAAATGTCTGGCACAGGCCAAAAAGTTGAACTGTCCAAACTTGCATATGATCACCTTAGCTGGAAAGGAGCAAGGAGTCTCTGCATAGAGAGAGGTTTGAGTGTAGGGAAGAATCCTTCCTTAGAACTGTTAATTAATATGCTTAGAGTACAGGATAAGGCCATAAGTGCCCAATCTGTAGAAAAAGTAGCTAATGGTTCTCAATCTGATCCAGGGACTCCCCCAGGAAAAGGTTCAGGAAAGAAACTTCTCAGCCTGCCCATTACTAGACAGTCTAGCATAGTTGGTACAGAGGTTGAATCACATCATACTGATGATGTGCTCTCACATTATGCTGGTAGCCAAGCTGTTAGGGTGCCCCTTGTAAGAGACAGGTCTCCTTCTGTTCATTCCCATCATACCTCTGTATCTAGAAATATCCCTCCCACCCACCCTGATGACAGATTGTTAGAAAGGGAGCTCAATAGATTGAGAGTGGAGCAAACCAGACTGAAGCTCAAGAAGCAACAGCTGGATTTGGATAGACAGTCTTTAGAAATAGAGAGGGAAAGACAGAAGATGGGTTTAGATACCCATGGTGGCAGCAGCAGTATTCCCCATAGTCATCCTGCAAAAGAGCATGATTCCAGGAATCTGCACAAGATAGTTCCCCCTTATAAGGAGGGGGATGACATTAACAAGTGGTTTGCTGCACTTGAGAGGGCCTGTGCTGTACAGGATGTCCCTCAAAAGCAGTGGGCTGCTATCCTATGGCTATCATTTACTGGAAAAGGTAGGGATAGGCTCCTTACTGTAAAAGAAAATGATGCTAATAATTTCCAAGTTCTTAAGAATGCACTCCTGGATGGTTATGGCTTAACCACTGAACAGTACAGGATAAAGTTCAGAGAGACCAAAAAGGAGTCTTCACAAGACTGGGTTGATTTCATTGACCAGGCAGTGAAGGCCTTGGAGGGGTGGTTACATGGCAGTAAAGTTACTGATTATGAAAGCCTGTATAACACAATCCTGAGAGAGCATATACTTAATAATTGTGTGTCGGATTTGTTGCACCAGTACCTGGTGGACTCTGATCTGACCTCTCCCCAAGAATTGGGAAAGAAGGCAGACAAATGGGTCAGAACAAGGGTGAACAGAAAAGTTCATACAGGGGGTGACAAAGATGGCAATAAGAAGAAAGATGGTGAAAAATCTCAAGATAAGCATGAGGATAAGGGTAAAACCAAAGATCCCACTTCAAATCTTAAACACTCTTCAGAGGGTGGGGATAAAACTAATTCTTCCTCTTCTTCCCAACCTGCACACATTAAAAAGCCTTGGTGCTTTGTGTGTAAAAATAGAGGCCATAGACCAGGGGATAAGTCCTGTCCAGGTAAACCCCCTGAGCCTACCACCACTAATACATCAAGCTCTAGTGCCCCTAGCAGTAGTGGTACTAGTGGTGGGACTGCTGGCAACAGTCAAGCAAAGGGTGTAGTTGGGTTCACTTATGGGTCCATAGTGGAAACTGATGTAATCAGTCCCAAGACAGTTTCGGTCACACCTAGTGGCACTGGCCTTGCCACACTGGCTGCTTGTCCCCTTACAATGGATAAGTACAGGCAGACAGTTTCAATAAATGGTGTTGAGGCCTTGGCCTACAGAGACACAGGTGCCAGTTTCACTTTGGTGACTGAAAACCTAGTGCCTCCTGAACAACACATCATTGGACAACAGTATAAGATTATTGATGTCCATAACTCCACTAAGTTTCTTCCCTTAGCTATAATTCAGTTTAGTTGGGGTGGAGTTACTGGCCCTAAGCAGGTGGTGGTATCACCTAGCTTACCTGTAGACTGTCTCTTAGGTAATGACCTAGAGGCCTCAGGTTGGGCTGATGTAGAGTTTTATGCCCATGCAGCCATGCTGGGCATCCCTGAGGAATTGTTCCCTCTCATTTCAAGTGAAATGAAAAAGCAAAGGAGAGAAGGCCTGGAAACTCAGGATCCCTCTCCATCAACAGGTAAAAAGGGTATCACAGTATCCCCTAACCACCCTACCATTCAGGATACTATTCCTGTGGTGGGAGAAACCTCTCCTGGGGTGGCACCTGTTCCAAGGGAATCATCAGCTGGCAAAGCTGGACTCCCTGAGGTGGAAGTACCTCTCTGTGGGATAACTAACATTGGTGAGAAAAACAGCACCATTTTAGTTAACATGGAGCATCCCTCCAACCCTCCCAGAGAAACTTTAGTGCAGAAACCCTGCACTACCTCACAACACTTAGGACAGCATCCCTGCCCTAGTGTGGAGCTCATAGGACAGCATCCCTGCCCTGCTCCAACTCAAGAGAAACAGCATCCCTGTTCTCTCTTCCAGCCAGATGGACAAAGTTTTTGCCCAGCTATGGCTTTTCTGAGACAGCATCCCTGTCTGGCATTTCCATCACTACAAATAGGTTCAGTGGACAATTCCCACTGCTCTAAACTAAAACTTACTGATAGAAACTCTGAAAATACATCTTCACATTGTTGCTTAGCTAAAAAACTTCAAACAGGGTGGTTTACATCCCCACAGGGAAGTAACCATATAGTGGATGATAAAGGGAGTAACCAGTCTATTGCAGAGCTACTCTCTACTTATCACCACTTAGACAATAAAGTCTCAACTGGCCAAGGTTAGCCTTATTGTCCTTCGTTTGGGGGGGGGTTGTGTGAGAAGGTAGCCTCTTTCTAGCCTTGTTACCCCCACTTTTGGCCTGTTTGTGAGTGTATGTCAGGGTGTTTGTCACTGTTTTCACTGTCTCACTGGGATCCTGATAGCCAGGCCTCAGTGCTCATAGTGAAAACACTATGTTTTCAGTATGGTTGTTATGTGTCACTGGGATCCTGCTGGTCAGGACCCCAGTGCTCATAGGTTTGTGGCCTATATGTATGTGTCACTGGGACCCTGTCACACAGGGCCCCAGTGCTCATAGGTGTGCATGTATATGTTCCCTGTGTGGTGCCTAACTGTCTCACTGAGGCTCTGCTAACCAGAACCTCAGTGGTTATGCTCTCTCATTACATTTAAATTGTCACTAACAGGCTAGTGACCAATTTTACCAATTCACATTGGCTTACTGGAACACCCTTATAATTCCCTAGTATATGGTACTAAGGTACCCAGGGTATTGGGGTTCCAGGAGATCCCTATGGGCTGCAGCATTTCTTTTGCCACCCATAGGGAGCTCTGACAATTCTTACACAGGCCTGCCACTGCAGCCTGAGTGAAATAACGTCCACGTTATTTCACAGCCATTTTACACTGCACTTAAGTAACTTATAAGTCACCTATATGTCTAACCTTTACCTGGTAAAGGTTAGGTGCAAAGTTACTTAGTGTGAGGGCACCCTGGCACTAGCCAAGGTGCCCCCACATTGTTCAGAGCCAATTCACTGAACTTTGTGAGTGCGGGGACACCATTACACGCGTGCACTACATATAGGTCACTACCTATATGTAGCTTCACCATGGTAACTCCGAATATGGCCATGTAACATGTCTATGATCATGGAATTGCCCCCTCTATGCCATCCTGGCATTGTTGGTACAATTCCATGATCCCAGTGGTCTGTAGCACAGACCCTGGTACTGCCAGACTGCCCTTCCTGGGGTTTCTCTGCAGCTGCTGCTGCTGCCAACCCCTCAGACAGGCAGCTGCCCTCCTGGGGTCCAGCCAGGCCTGGCCCAGGATGGCAGAACAAAGAACTTCCTCTGAGAGAGGGTGTGACACCCTCTCCCTTTGGAAAATGGTGTGAAGGCAGGGGAGGAGTAGCCTCCCCCAGCCACTGGAAATGCTTTTGTTGGGCACAGATGTGCCCAATTCTGCATAAGCCAGTCTACACCGGTTCAGGGACCCCTTAGCCCCTGCTCTGGCGCGAAACTGGACAAAGGAAAGGGGAGTGACCACTCCCCTGACCTGCACCTCCCCTGGGAGGTGTCCAGAGCTCCTCCAGTGTGCTCCAGACCTCTGCCATCTTGGAAACAGAGGTGCTGCTGGCACACTGGACTGCTCTGAGTGGCCAGTGCCACCAGGTGACGTCAGAGACTCCTTGTGATAGGCTCCTTCAGGTGTTAGTAGCCTTTCCTCTCTCCTAGGTAGCCAAACCCTCTTTTCTGGCTATTTAGGGTCTCTGTCTCTGGGGAAACTTCAGATACCGAATGCATGAGCTCAGCCGAGTTCCTCTGCATCTCCCTCTTCACCTTCTGATAAGGAATCGACCGCTGACCGCGCTGGAAGCCTGCAAACCTGCAACATAGTAGCAAAGACGACTACTGCAACTCTGTAACGCTGATCCTGCCGCCTTCTCGACTGTTTTCCTGCTTGTGCATGCTGTGGGGGTAGTCTGCCTCCTCTCTGCACCAGAAGCTCCGAAGAAATCTCCCGTGGGTCGACGGAATCTTCCCCCTGCAACCGCAGGCACTAAAAAGCTGCATCTCCGGTCCCTTGGGTCTCCTCTCAGCACGACGAGCGAGGTCCCTCGAATCCAGCGACACCGTCCAAGTGACTCCCACAGTCCAGTGACTCTTCAGCCCGAGTTTGGTGGAGGTAAGTCCTTGCCTCACCTCGCTGGGCTGCATTGCTGGGAACCGCGACTTTGCAAGCTTCTCCGGCCCCTGTGCACTTCCGGCGGAAATCCTGTGTGCACAGCCAAGCCTGGGTCCACGGCACTCTAACCTGCATTGCACGACTTTCTAAGTTGGTCTCCGGCGACGTGGGACTCCTTTGTGCAACTTCGGCGAGCACCGTTTCACGCATCCTCGTAGTGCCTGTTTCTGGCACTTCTCCGGGTGCTACCTGCTTCAGTGAGGACTCCTTGTCTTGCTCGACATCCCCTCTCTCTGCAGGTCCAATTTGCGACCTCCTGGTCCCTCCTGGGCCCCAGCAGCGTCCAAAAACGCCAAACGCACGATTTGCGTGTAGCAAGGCTTGTTGGCGTCCATTCGGCGGGAAAACACTTCTGCACGACTCTCCAAGGCGTGGGGGATCCATCCTCCAAAGGGGAAGTCTCTAGCCCTTGTCGTTCCTGCAGTATTCACAGTTCTTCAGCCTAGTAAGAGCTTCTTTGCACCAACCGCTGGCATTTCTTGGGCATCTGCCCATCTCCGAGCTGCTTGTGACTTTTGGACTTGGTCCCCTTGTTCCACAGGTACCCTCAGACAGGAATCCATCGTTGTTGCATTGCTGATTTGTGTTTTCCTTGCATTTTCCCTCTAACACGACTATTTTGTCCTTAGGGGAACTTTAGTGCACTTTGCACTCACTTTTCAGGGTCTTGGGGAGGGTTATTTTTCTAACTCTCACTATTTTCTAATAGTCCCAGCGACCCTCTACAAGGTCACATAGGTTTGGGGTCCATTCGTGGTTCGCATTCCACTTCTGGAGTATATGGTTTGTGTTGCCCCTATCCCTATGTTTCCCCATTGCATCCTATTGTAACTATACATTGTTTGCACTGTTTTCTAAGACTATACTGCATATTTTTGCTATTGTGTATATATATCTTGTGTATATTTCCTATCCTCTCACTGAGGGTACACTCTAAGATACTTTGGCATATTGTCATAAAAATAAAGTACCTTTATTTTTAGTATAACTGTGTATTGTGTTTTCTTATGATATTGTGCATATGACACTAAGTGGTACTGTAGTAGCTTCACACGTCTCCTAGTTCAGCCTGAGCTGCTTTGCTAAGCTACCATTATCTATCAGCCTAAGCTGCTAGACACCCTATACACTAATAAGGGATAACTGGGCCTGGTGCAAGGTGCAAGTACCCCTTGGTACTCACTACAAGCCAGTCCAGCCTCCTACAGTCATACTTTATTGTCATCTGCACTGGGGGGGGTTTATGAATGTTTTTTGGTTTAACAGGCTAATAAATAAAGGTTTAAAAAAAGATGGAATCACTCTAGAAAGTGCTGACAAATCCAGACCCAATCACTTTAAAAAGTGTGCAACAACCACGATGCATTAAAAATGTGACTCACAAGTTCACCAAAATGTCTTTCAAGTTAGTGCCAGATTTACAATGCCTTAGCGCAACCTTGGTGTCATTTTCTTTTAATGGTAATTTGGCTCAACAAGGCAATTTCCGATGTGCCAGATTTACAAAGTGGCGTAATGTATGTATTGAGCCACTTTGCCCCCCTTGCGTAACATTATGTATGCGTCAGGCATAATGTATGCAAGGGGGGACGTTCCAGCATAGGAGGCCTACAAAAATGGTGCAATTAAATCTTCAAGATTTCATTGCGCCATTTTTGTCGTAATTTTTAACGCCTGCTTGAAATAAATGGGCCTCCTTGCACTTTGCTGCAGTAGCATCCAAATATTTGAAAGTATTTTAAATACGGCGCACCCATGGTGTCGTTAGGTGGCGGTGGGGGCGCAAGAAATCTGGTGCATTAGTACTGATGCACCAGATTCTTGTAGATCTGGGCCTTAGTGTTTAAGAGCTGTTGCATTTCAGAGGAAGACCTTGCAACTTCCAAGTCAAATGTTTCACGGGCAGATGTAAGCACCACTTTTCTCTGAAACAATACTTCTTTCAGCCAACTCAGCTTGTGGAAGTGAACATTAAAGGTAGGAATGGAAGGTAGGCCACAAACTAGTTACCCTAATCTGATGCGTGGAAGGAAAAAATATGTTATTAAAGCAGGTCACTATTTGAGAAACAGAAACCACATGAGAGACACCTGCTCTCATCCCACAACAGCCTTGATCAATCAGTAACAACTAACTTCCATTTGAAAGTAACAGTAATCAAGGAAACTGGTATTCCCTTTAAGTGATATGGCAGATTGGCCACGGACGCATTACAGACTCCATGCAATTTCACCTGTTTACAAATCATTGAGTGGCTTAGAGAAGTTTTGCATTCCTTTCCCCTAAACCTTCATATCTGCCAACCACAAAGTGCTTCAAACATGATGTGAATGGTAACATAATAAGGAAGTGAAATGACTGTGTATTAGTGCTCCTGCTGATGGTTTTTGGGCTACTGTGAAAGGCAACTATTCTTGCTTTTCTATATTAAGCATGGAATATGTAGCATTTTTCTTTGCCATTATTTGTTGATTACATGTCAAATTGAAGGGCAAGAACAATTATGTTGCGTTCATGTGTTTCCAGGGCACGCAGTTCAATTTCAGAACCTATAATGTCCAACTAACTGCATAATAGATCTAAGCTGACTTTAACCATGTTGTAAAAAAGACATGGCATTTTTTATGATATGAATTGCAGAAGGCCTGATGTTATCTAACATGTGAATATAAGTGGACAATGTATTCATTCCATTATCAACAACAGCCAATGCTTTTTCCAAGTTAGCCTGATCTGCTTGTCTTAAATAAGCAGCAGCTTCTATATGTGAAAGCTTCCAAATGTCATTATAGATGGTATATAATAACCTTTTGGAACATGGTAACCAAGGACCCAACAAGAAATCTTGCAAATCCATGTCATCAAAGAAGAGAGACAGGTGTTCTTTTACGGCTGATAGAGTTGAATGTTGCAACCATTGCTGACATAAATTCCCCATGCTGTAGGTAGTAACCACCCCTTAGTGCTCTGTCGAGGGTCTGGTCTGCTTGCTTTGAAACCCTGCAAAGACTTTAAAAAACAAGCATGACAACCATTTGTGTCCACTGCCCACAATAACCACCCATTGGGACATGAAAGTGTGGAATTAATTTGCACCATAATATTGAGCTCTTCTTTAGTGTAATTTGCTAAATGTTGCCAAGTCAAAACGTGCAATTGAGAGAATACTGGGCACATTAACTTCTTTTTTCCTAGATCTAGGCAAGTGGTCTGCCTCACTGTGTCATTCAGAAAAATATTCTGTAGTGGAATAAGACATGGTTCAAACAAATCATCTATGCCCTGCACTTGCAAATGTTTTGTTCTCCAAACTGATTTTTTAACAATTTTATTTTTGAATTTTGAACAAAATAACTTGACACATAGTAAAGTTCTGGTTGAGGGATCATGAAAAGTGTTATATGGGTAATATAGCTCTTATACACTTGTTAAAAACAATATTCTCTCAGACAGCACGCCCCTGCTCCACAAATACATAAGATGTTCCAAGGCCCCAACCGTTTGCAGTTAGTAGTGACATTCAATCTGAATGTGAGGCTCTCAGTGAGCCTCCGTCTGTGTCCGAGGGGGGTCATAACACATATTTCTGATGCCCTCAATGTCCTGGGCATCATCAGGTGCAGTCCTCCCACACTCTATATATAAGTGATGAAGTGATGAATGGGTACATTGATATGTCAGATGTGGCCACCCTGTCCTGATTAATCGCTGTTAGTTTTTCCATGGTGTAAATTAGCAAGACCTTTCCCCACCACATGTTCAGGGAGGGTGCCTGTGGTTGCTTCCACATCTGAGCTACACTCAATGCCGCTGCTAATAGTAAATGGGAGAATAGTCGCCCTTGGGGGGGTCATCATGGGGAAGAGTCTATCCGCCCCGTCTATCTGGTCTCTCAGAAGGGCTGTGAGTGGATCCTGTGACAGCGAAATATTAGTGATGGTATGTATTGTGCAAAGGACCTCGTTCCAGAATGTTTGAATTAGCAGGCATAACCACTAGGTGTGTAGGAAAGTGCCACGTTCACCACACCATTTCCAGCACAAATCTGAGCCTCGAAACATCTGAGTCTGACGGGAGTGAGGTACTACTGTGTTAATATCTTATAGGTGTTCTCCCTGAATCTAAGGTCCACCTCTTGAGGCATCAGGGATATCTGTGTTCAGCTCCCATTCACATTGTTTCATATAAGCATGTTTCTTTTGGGGGGGGGATAAGGTACAGGATTGGTTGATACAACCATGATATACCTCTACTAGGGGTGTTGTTAGGATACAGGGCTTCAATAGGGGTTTCCTCCTGTTGCATAGCTAGAAGGACTAGGGGTCTACCTCCCTAGAGTAGCGCCTGACTAATTCTATATGTATCTTGTATGGTTAGTGCGTATTTCTCAACTATATCTCCCTGTGACCTAAATCCCATTGATGTAAAAGTCTCTCAAAGTTGGTAAGCAGTGTTGGTCCCAGCCAAAAGAACAGGGATTAAACGGGCCTGGGGGAAAGTCTAGGTTGTGTGCCAATGGGGTGAGTTAGAAGGGGTATGTCGGAAAGGTCTATCTCCCTCACACATCCTGACAGTAAGCCAAAAGTATAGATATCAGGGGTGGGGGTAGGGGAGCACATGCCCAAGCTGCCCTTAGAAGGCACAGGAGCCCAGACAAGGGAACTAGAGAGAAAGCTTGTTCCACCTGCACCCAAGGTTTGCTTATCAGGGTTGTGGTTCCAGTCAAGTGAGGGATGAAGTTGTGCTGCTAAGTTGTATGAGACAACATCAGAAAAGCCCAAGCCACCCTGGCTGTGGATCTAAAGAGTGACACCCTTGCCATTCTTGGGGATTTACAACCCATAGAAAATCAAGCATTTTGTTACAGATCTGTATTCGAGACATCTTGTAGATGGCCAGGGTGGTTTGGAGAGTGTATAGTAATCGAGGCATGAAGTTCATTTTTAGGCAGCTAAGCCAAGATAGCCAGGAGAGCTCTAACTTGCCCCACTTCTACAGGTCCTTAAAAAGGAAGGCGAGGAGAGGCGTGTTGTTGCTATTTTAGGAGGCGTACATGCATGTCAGTAAGTTATTGCTGATGTCTCCCGCTCAAAGACACCTCTCTGGATGGGGTCCTTGAGGTTATTGTGTGGGTCACCACACCCATGCCTCCTGATTTGGAGAAATTGATTTTGAAACCTGAAGCTTGGGAGAAATGGTCTACCTCCCTCAGTAGCGCCGGGATGGTGATTTCGGGGTTGGTAATATAGCATAATATGTCATTGTTGAAGAGGGCTAATTTTTGCTCCCTGACATCTATTGTCATGCCATGGATAGGCCTGTATGAGGAGAAATGTGTAGTAGGTGGGTTCACTGGTTTTTTTTAAGAGAAGAGTATGATGGTACTCTGGCATTGACCACTCCTGATGATAGGAAATAGTTCAACACCTTGGATAAGGGTGCTATTAGTATTGGGGTAAGCTTTGTAGAATGTAGCTGAATACCTGTCTGGGCCCCGAGCTTTATCTGGATCTTCGCGGAAGCTCAACTTTTCATCTTTGCTTGGGGGAGTATGGTCGAGGAGATATTCATCCTGATATTGTTCATCGGGGTGCTGGGCTTGGTAAAGACAGAAATTATGTCATCTGTCTCTTGTTGGAGGCAGCCTTCTCCTTTCTCGATTTCCCTAATGTGATTGCATATAGTACTTATGAGTAATATATGGGCTAGGAGCCTATCTGCCTTTTCTACTCATTTGCAGTACGTTTGGTTAATATAGAGAAGCTTTTTGGCTGCTTCCTCCATCAATATATGCTCAAAATCACCCCTGAGAGATTGCGAATCCCACAGAGTCCTACGTGATCCCCCCTCCTCTGTGTCTGGCCTCGGCCTGTAGTACTTGTGTTTCCAATTCTTGTTTGCGGAATTTGGCCGCCCAATCTAATGCTACAGAATATGAGAGGATCTCTGAAGACCACTTTTGCAGTGTTCCACAGAGACACCAGGGTCACCTCACCCATATCATTTTCAATGAAGTAGGGTTTGATGACATCCTTAATTCAATCTCTGAGTGTTGAGTCGCGAAGTGATACTTCGTTGATGACCCATGATCTCGGAAATGGTCACTTTGGAACAATGAGACCCACTGACAGTTACTGGAGTGTGATCAGACAGGACCCGAACATCTATCTTGGTGTCCATAAGCCTGGGAAGTACGAATTGAGAAACTGAAAAATAATCCATATGGGACTACATCTTGCGGACAATAGAACTGAATGTGTAATCACGTTCTTGGGGTGTTGTAGTCACCAGGTTCTACCAAGGACAGATCTACCATCCCCTAGGTCAGGGCTGGATGTACATGAGACTCAACTTGTCGGTGGGAGCAAACACGCCTTGGATCCAGTGGGAAGTTAAGGTCACTGCCTATCACAAGGTTGCCCTTTGCAAAGAGGTAGTCATATCGAGTTAGAAGGGTATTCTCTGTCTGTGCATAAGGCATGGTGCATTGAGCATGTCCCATGTCCCCATCCCGTTATCCAGGAACTTATTGTCTATGTGTATAAAAAACAGGGAAAACTGAATAACAATACAAAGCAGAACATAGCTATAAAACTAGGCTTCCAAATGGCTAACCTGGCCTCTTGCGATCTGCATGACCTATAGGCCTTTGTGCTAGGGATGGCCAATGTAAGGAAAAATTTACATAGGTAGTCCAATGGAGTAGGAACAGGCTCCTGCAAAAATCCATGAGGGCCCCCTCCCCCGTAGTACTCACAGTCTTAGTCCCCATAGGTGAATCATTGTTCAGCAGAAGGCAACAAATACACTACCTGGTCGCTTGTAGTGATGGAATGCTAGTGAGCTCCCTTATCCCATGAAAAAGAGTCAGGGCAGAATGACATCATCAGATGGACAAGTCTGCTATTAAAGCCTCTGACTAGAGTTCCAGCAGGCACTCAGTGTTTGCAGTCCCCCCTCTCAATTTTGTGCTGTTGGGCTAGTTCTCATTCTGGCGTACAAGATCCACCATTGTAGGTACTCCCAGTCCAATGGTTGTTTATGCTGCTCCCCTGGGTGATATGGATCCACAGCTCTTCTCAATGGGTATTGCAGGGTGTATTTGAGTGTACCCCTAGGTTCCATCCGTCCCCAAGACTTAGAATTCAGCTAGAGACTGTGAGGCCCAAATCCGAGTCAGCCGCGTTGTCCTGCTCTCCAATAGGCACAAGGGGATGTCACTACTACATGGGTGGGTCTGCCTGTTAACCATCTCAGCCCCGGGAGCAACATCTCTGCCAGATTATGGGTAGGTCACAATGGCGGATACCCTGACAACCTTTTCTAGGTCATAGGAATCTCCACGGTGGGCCCAAACCCACAACATGGGGGGTCAAAGCCTTGCTGCTATCAGGCCTTTATATGGGACCACCGCACTTTGCTCACTGTGGGCACGGCAGGCTCATGCCTGTTTTACCCCTTCGGGTCCCTTAAAAACTTCAAGGGGCCTCCCTTTGAGAGATGTCACAATAAAGGCCCGCCACCTGTGCACAGTGTACTGTGCTGAGGGGGGCCCTCTGGAACTCACGGTCCCCCCCAGACGACAGGGCTGTGGGAGCTTATGATATGCCAGTGCTCCAAGTTCTCCCAGGCAGAGAGCCAGCAGTGAGTGCTTGCGTCACCTCCTCAGCTCTGATCCCACATCACCACGAGGCTAGAGCTCCAGGACATAGGCCTCCAGCGGAATGGAACCAGGATGGCCGCTGTGTCATTCACGGCCGTCCGGAGTGGTTGATCTTGTATCAAGTTGAGAGCAGCAGCAAGTCTTGGGGGGATCCCAGTTCCCCCTTCATTCTCCAGAGATGGGAGAGCCATTATTAGGCGCTGCTCCTGCCAAAGTTCACAGTTATATGGGATGGATGGGGGCACCCACTTGGAGCTCAGGGGAGATACGTCTTGCCTGACCTCCTCCTTGGCCACGCCAGCCCAAACTAATTTAAACTGATTGTTTCTTTCCAATAAGCATAGCCTTTAATAGTCAGTTGGGAAACAAATGAATTTGAGTAAATTGATTTTGTATTGGCAGCACATTTTTCCTTGCTTTTGTAGGGGCTAATTTGAAATATTAAGACTCAGGATTTCAAAGGTCATGCCCAGAAAAATATGTGAATTTTTCTAAATATGGTTTTGGACTTCCCACTGGTGGAGTCGGACAATGTTACAATTGTGTATAGTTGAAAATTGTATGTGGAGTACTAGATCTATGTAGATAATGGTGCGCATAGCGATGGTAACAAAATATTTCACCAAAATTGGCGGAGTTCATATACATATCCTCACTTTCAAATACAATACAATCAAGCTCAGAGAGCACAGAGGAAACTGTCTTAACCTCCCAATCATCAGAGACAGCAACAGGTGTTATAACCTCATCCATAGCGGCCTTAAAGACAGAAGGAATTTTTATAGTCTATGTAGAAAATGTCATAGGGGACCATATACCTAACAATCCCATAAGGAACTGGAACGGCAGAAATGTTCACAAGAAACAGGTCTAGTTGCACTTTGTGAGAAGACAGATGAGGCTTCAGCACTTCGGCTACCGTTCAACAGCAGAGCCTTCAGGAAGATAATGCCCATTTATAAGCAAGAAGAAAACAAATCCAATCCACAGAAGTAAAGAAAGTACAGCAAGTGCAATCCACAAATAGGAACATGTGCGGATCTGATAAGTGTGTTTCAACCAGTGAGGGAAAGCACTCACACCAGGAAGTGGGTGAACAGTCAAAAGAAAAGTTGTCAATTCCGGCATAACAGCCAGAAGCAGTCTGCGTGAAGGGAGCAGGTGAAGGAGAACTGGAAGACACATCAAAAGGTGGTTCATCATGAACAACTGTGTTGCTTTGAGTAGCAGTAGAAAACTGAAGACTTATATCTCATGTTTCTTACATCTGCAGCAGTAACAGGAATCAACAAAAGTCCATTATTCACCTTCCCTGTGAGAAATAATGTTGGTGTTACCCAATACTTGAAGAATTATTTCCTGTATGGTAGTGAGAGGGGTTAGGGAACTACCCAGGAGTCCTTGTGGCTTACTGTGTAGAATCAGCCACATGATGCAATCTTATTTGAACAATGGAGACAAAACGCTTGTCTTTACAACCAGCAAGCGGTGGCAAAATCACAGTTCTAGTACCTTGAATTCCAAGGTCTGGCACCGGTGCACGATATGATGGGGCACATTTTTTCTTCACCGCAATCTTTTCTCAAACAAGATCTCCAACCTTTAGAATCCAACTGTAAGGTACTGGTTGCTCCTTAACTCCTTCAGTGGCAGTGTGCTTACTCGAACGCCCATCGTAGAAGTCATGGAGTTCCGGTAGAAGAGCCCAACATTAATTTATGTCAAAAGAGGTATCTTCTGCCACTATGCCTGTACCATCAAGATCTGGGACATGCATCTGGATGCCAAACAAGCTTTTTATGTGGTCCGGCCACCCAAAGATCATCTAGGCAGATTCTTTAATGCTCTCTGAACTCTATACAGGTGGTGGATCCATCAGCGACCTGAACTTAATACTCTGGCTGTTAAGGATTGATTTAAGTCTTGGTTGTTCCTTTCTACTATCAAATGTTCCTCAGGATGATACATAGAGGGTTAATGCACAGTCCTGGTCCGAGTAGAATGCAGCTACCCTATATGCCCTGATAAAGACTTGCAAATCTTAAATAGTACTGCGAGTGTCAGCTGATTGCTGTGGCCACACCCAGAGGAATCTGAAGCAAGAATCTATAGCAATTAGAATGTATTTAAATGCACCATCTAAATTTATGGGGCAGCAATGGCCTAAATATACACACTGCAGTATTTTGTTTGAAACCAGTAGGGGTGTCAGCAGTAGGTGTTTAAGGGTGGAGCCTTTAATTTGTTGGCAAGTGTCACAACTAAGGACATACTGCTCTGTCTGTTTGTACAGACCAGGCCACCGATAGCATTTTTGTAATGAGACTGTAGCCACCACACCAGCGCCTCATGAGCAGTTTTAATTAATCAATCATCCACCCCTGGAACAACAAAAGGAATATTTTGGCCACTTAAGTGGTAAGAATATTTTGCTGGATATGCTTTAGGCAAAGGGATGCCATTGCTCAAAGCATTAAAGGCAGCCATGGTTTCATCATCTACCCTCAGAGCTACAGTAGAAGTCCTAAATGCAAATTGGACTTCTTCATCAGCCAGTGAATTCCCTACAACATGCCTTCCAAAAAGTGGGTGACTCAGTGTCTGAATTACATGAGCCTGTAGCAGACTGCCTTTGAGTTCTGCCACCTTTCCCCTTAGCACCTTATGCTTAACAGTATTCCCTTTTGAGTCTCTGAGTCCATTCAGGCGCCAATAATGTCATTTTTATTTGAAGGACTGGACACAGTAATAAGAATCATACACTATAAGAATGGGGAATTCGGTATTCATATGTTCCAGTGCCAGAATCAGAGCTTTGAGTTCAGCTAGTTGTGCAGTGCAGTCCCCTATAGGCTGTGTGAATGTTTCTTGAGGGTGGAATTCACCATCCATCATTACTCCACATACAGCTATGCAAGCTGCGGAGTATTGGTGCATGGTGTCTATAGCAGACTGAGCTGAACCATCATTATATATAATAATGTATTTGTACATATCAAGAGGCAATATGTTAGTGGCCATATGGTATTCTGGTTCATATTTGAGTTTGTAGTGTAGGGTGAAATACGTAATCTACATAAGTGGCAGTCAAGGATGCGGCCCACTGATGTAAGGCTTTTGCATTTGGGACGCTTGCCTTTGTGACAGCCTCTGAGGCTGGGGTGGAGTAACGACAATTATGTTTTTCTCTTGAGCCAATGGTCTTTCCTTTATGACCACCATCTGAACTGCAGTAGTTTTTCAGTGGATGCAAAACGCATTTCTGCATTACAATATACATGTGATTTATATGCATTCGGTACTGTGTCATCCTGATTGAATTTTACATAGGTGAAACCAATGGCACCTGCTACCTGGATGACCACATTTGTTTTTGTTTATGCAAAAGTCATGCTTCAAGCATGTCAGTCTGTAATGATCTGACAAATTGTGAATTTTCTGTCGTCCAATGTTTACTGGAGAAATCTGGGTGAATTAAATCATACAGTGGTTTTATGAGTTGTGCTTAGTCAGGGATATATAAAAAAATTAAATAATTCTAACAAGGATTGCATTTTTTTAATGGTATTAGGTGGTTGTAATTGGGCACCCTTCTCTAGGTAATGTGGTTCCAAAGTCTCTTTCCCTCATTTAATAGCTCGTATCCTAAGAGCAGGACTCTAAAAAAAGCAATTTTACTTTTTTGAGGTTGAATTTGTAGCCAGGCTTAGCAAATCCCAATACAAATGTGACCTACTCTAGCTAGGTGAGTGCTGAAGTCATCACATGTAAGATATATGTCATTGACATAGGACAGCGCTTCTGGATCAATATCATGCAACCATGCTGTTACATGGGCTGCAAACAGTCCTGAACTGTTCTCATAGCCTTGAGGGAGCCAGCGGAAATGGTGCTGCGAGACAAGTGCAGAAAAAGTGGTTAGATCTCTGCTTTCAGGCTCTATGTTTTGGCAGAAAAACCCATAGGAAAGATCTAACGGTGTTTTGTATTTTTTACACACAATATTGTTCATTACAGCTACACTGTATGAGTTTTGTATTGCAAATGTGTGCATGTGGCCACTTAATTGTCTATAATCTAAGAATATTCTATGGGAATAATCCAGTTTAGCTAATAAAAACAAAGTTATTCATAGAAGATAAACAGGGTTCAATTACTCCCTGTTACTTAAGTTGTGAGAGAATTTCTCTCACAGGAGCTCATGCTTCAAGTTTGATAGGGTATTGTGGTTGGACTTCCGGGCTGGACCTTATGCCCTTATGTGAGTCCTTATGCTAGCCCACATGGTTGCAGTATAATGCAGGGGCTTGTGCAAGAGCTCATTCTGCAGCGTATGCTTTTTTTACTTTCTCAGGAACAAGGATTAAGATAGATGGTAACATTACATCTTTCCCTTGTGAGAGGGTTCTTACAAACTCTGGTGGCCAATCCTTTTCTGCCAAGAGAATGTCGTAGCTAAGTGCTAATGTTTCCCAGAATATTACTTTAATTGTGCGCATTATGCCCCCCTCAATCTGTATATTTAATTTGTACAGTCTGTCAGGAGGGGCGACACGCTGATCTGGGGGTTTCAACTTGTTAGATGCTTTCCCATCTAGAAACTCTTGAAGATTCTGGTGAACTATTGTGTCCTCTTCTATGCTGTTTAGCAAAGTCACTGCCCACTTCCTGTTATGCAATAATGTCCCCAATATGTGTGGCATATTTTGCAGAAATTCCCGCAACCTTCTTGTTTTTGAATTTGAGTTTCTCTTCCTTGTTTATGCTGATGTCAGATGAGGGTTGTGAGTCCTTTTTAGGTTTCTCATACTCTTCTTGTCTGTGTTATGATCGCCCGCTCTCTCAGACCGATTGTCAGTAGAGTCCTTAAAGGAACAAGAAGGGCATCTATCAGTGTACTGATACCTGTCAGGTATCACCATTATGTAAATTATAGTGTTTGATAGAGCACTCCGGTTGTGGAAATTCTCCCTGTGACTTTGTTTTTTCTTTATTATTTCTCTGTTTATCCCAGCGTTTCTTAGAAGACTATGGTGCTTGCTTGTTATTGTCATTTTTAGAATTACCTTTAAGTTGTGGCTTATTTGGTCCGGCCCCAAAATTATCTTGACCTATGGATTTAAAGGTTTCAGCAATAATTTTTTGGTAACTCACACTCCTGGTCTATTATTGGAACTTAAGCATGATGTTGGCCAACCACCAGTGCTGCTGCTTCCCCTTTAATATTACCTAAAATAATTGAGGATACTGTGGCAAAATTGCCAATTAGTTTCATTCCCAAATCCAGGGCAGGGGTAGCCCTGTACTCATTTTGAATTTGTTTTAGCACCTCTGGCAAAACAGCAAGAGATGGGATACCATGAGTTATGGTAATATTTGCAGCAAGGAGTGTACCACATGTGGCTCAGTCGTTTATGGAGGATACCATACCAAGTGGCAAGCACATTATGAGAATACTATGTTTATTTTGTGGTTCGGTATGGGGAAACAATGCTTCAAGCTGTTAGAATTTCCTCCTGTTTGGTGGGTACTTTAGCTATGATAGCATTATTGGTCACTGGGTTAATTCCTGACGTAGCCAACTGTGGTTAAACAGCTTGAGCTGCCCTTGCTGGGGCAGCTGTTAATGTACACATAACACACTGCATGAAACATCTGTATAATCTAACTAAATTATTATATAAAGGGTGTAAATCATGTACAGTTACATTCTGTATGTTGGGGTATGGTGCATGGCCAGCTAATACTGGCCAGTGGCCCTGTCATTACTGAGGGGACCCAATCTAATGTTTTCCCTAACGCGTCGTAGGGCGTCTTGAAACCAATTTTGATGTTCGTGGAATGTTAGTGGTATTTCTAAATCTTGACATGGTCTTTATTGGCCTGGTACATTGGCTGCTGGGTATGTATGAAATATATTTGTCTTACAATTGACTGCAGGAAAAGTGCCCCATGAGTAAAATACTTCAGCTTTGTACACACTGTGAGCCTCAACCACAAAGGTAACTTCTCCAACCCATTAGGTAGCCCATGTGCAATTAAAAGTGCTGTAATCATTTCGGAATATTGATTGGATTTTCAATTTTGGTGAATGGAATTCAGAGAGGGATATACTAAAGTGGGGTATCCTTTTAAGGTTTAAGCTTGAACAACCTACAGAAAAATGTAGGTGTTTCCTATAAAGCTGAAGAGGATTTTATCCCTAACATCACAGATGTCTCCCTTTTAAGGTGAATAAAGCTCCCATTAAATAAATGCCTGATCTCCATATGTTGGTGGTACCATGTGATACGGTTCCTACTAGGGTAATAGGACTGCGTACTAGGATGACAGGACTTCGGAGTATGGGGGACTGAGTCCTTCCACACCATCAGAGACGGTCAGACAAATTCCTGACTAGCCTACAGTGCCTCACCCAAATCCCTAACCTTACCAGGGTAGAAGGTGATTATGGCAACCTAAACATGACACTCTGACTCCCAAGAACGTTGTGGAAACAGATCTCCTCCTTTCATTGTATTACTCATGCATGCCCAGGCAAAACGCAAAAGAGAAAGGAGATACGTTTTCAATACTTTTATTGAAACAATTGTAATCTTACATATTGAAAATGCAGATGAAACAAAGCAAAAAAAACAGCATCATGAATATGGTAAAGATAATAAATAATCCAACCTTGGTAAGTGATTTGTAAAGGTTCTAGATCAGCATAAGACTATACTGTGAGCGCACCCTTCTGCCTTTGCCCGATCTAAGGGATTAGCCTTATTCCCATACCAAGAAACTGCCTCAGGAGTCAGACTGTAATGTAGATGGCAATCCTTCTGGGAAACTGAAAGATTATCACCAGCAGAGCTGCATGTCAAACACAGCACTTGTCCCAGGACGGTCACGGCTGGAGTGCCCCTCTCCTCCTTCCGGTGTCACTGCAACATTTATATAATAAAACTGCAGTTTCAGAAGCACAGCTGTGATGCAATGCTATGCCTAGATGTTGGAAGCTGTCTCCTGAACGGGCACCACAAGCACTAGGATATTGTATACTGTTTCCTGGACTTGAAAAGAATACATTGATTATATGTTGATGTTAGAAATGGGGTCTCTAGTTAGCAGACGTATACACCCTTGTCCAAGTAAGGACCACAATCCTAGTCAGGGTAAGTCACAGCACAATCCAAATGATCCTGTGCCCACCCTCCGGTAGCTTGGCACTGGGCAGTCAGGCTTAACTTAGAAGCAATGTGTAAAGTATTTGTGCAATAAATCATACAGTAACACAATACAAACACCACAAAAATACACCATACAGGTTTAGAAACATAGATAATATTTATCTGAATAAAATAAGGTAAAAACAACAAAGATCCTATAAGCACAAGTTGCAATATCCCTTTTCAAAGGTTTAAAAGAATCTCAATCCTTGAAAATAAACAGTTGCCTTTTTGATACACACAGTATCTGGGATGCGTAAAAATAACGATCCAGAGAGACCACAGGGGAGGAGATGCATGGAAAAATAAGGTGTTGCGTCAGATTTTCCGATGTGGCTCAGACAATGCTTCATTTCTTTCCACGCTACAAGGGGTTTGTGTCATTTTTCGGTGCACAGTCTTGGTTCCTGTAGGAAAGTACCATCTTGCCTGGCATGTTACCCCCATTTTTCACTGTATATATGTTGTTTTAGTTGTATGTGTCACTGGGACCCTGTTCACCAGGGCCCCAGTGCTCATAAGTGTGCCTGAATGTGTTACCTGTGTAGTGACTAACTGTCTCACTGAGGCTCTGCTAATCAGAACCTCAATGGTTATGCTCTCTCATTTCTTTCAAATTGTCACTAACAGGCTAGTGACCAATTTTACCAATTTACATTGGCTTACTGGAACACCCTTATAATTCCCTAGTATATGGTACTGAGGTACCCAGGGTATTGGGGTTCCAGGAGATCCCTATGGGCTGCAGCATTTCTTTTGTCACCCATGGGGAGCTCTGACAATTCTTACACAGGCCTGCCACTGCAGCCTGAGTGAAATAACGTCCACGTTATTTCACAGCCATTTTACACTGCACTTAAGTAACTTATAAGTCACCTATATGTCTAACCTTTACCTGGTAAAGGTTAGGTGCAAAGTTACTTAGTGTGAGGGCACCCTGGCACTAGCCAAGGTGCCCCCACATTGTTCAGGGCCAATTCCCCGGACTTTGTGAGTGCGGGGACACCATTACACGCGTGCACTACATATAGGTCACTACCTATATGTAGCTTCACAATGGTAACTCCGAATATGGCCATGTAACATGTCTATGATCATGGAATTGCCCCCTCTATGCCATCCTGGCATAGTTGGCACAATCCCATGATCCCAGTGGTCTGTAGCACAGACCCTGGTACTGCCAAACTGCCTTTCCTGGGGTTTCACTGCAGCTGCTGCTGCTGCCAACCCCTCAGACAGGCATCTGCCCTCCTGGGGTCCAGCCAGGCCTGGCCCAGGATGGCAGAACAAAGAACTTCCTCTGAGAGAGGGTGTTACACCCTCTCCCTTTGGAAAATGGTGTGAAGGCAGGGGAGGAGTAGCCTCCCCCAGCCTCTGGAAATGCTTTCTTGGGCACAGATGTGCCCAATTCTGCATAAGCCAGTCTACACCGGTTCAGGGGACCCCTTAGCCCTGCTCTGGCGCGAAACTGGACAAAGGAAAGGGGAGTGACCACTCCCCTGACCTGCACCTCCCCTGGGAGGTGTCCAGAGCTCCTCCAGTGTGCTCCAGACCTCTGCCATCTTGGAAACAGAGGTTCTGCTGGCACACTGGACTGCTCTGAGTGGCCAGTGCCACCAGGTGACGTCAGAGACTCCTTGTGATAGGCTCCTTCAGGTGTTGCTAGCCTATCCTCTCTCCTAGGTAGCCAAACCCTCTTTTCTGGCTATTTAGGGTCTCTGTCTCTGGGGAAACTTTAGATAACGAATGCAAGAGCTCATCCGAGTTCCTCTGCATCTCTCTCTTCACCTTCTGCCAAGGAATCGACTGCTGACCGCGCTGGAAGCCTGCAAAACTGCAACATAGTAGCAAAGACGACTACTGCAACTCTGTAACGCTGATCCTGACGCCTTCTCGACTGTTTTCCTGGTGGTGCATGCTGTGGGGGTAGTCTGCCTCCTCTCTGCACTAGAAGCTCCGAAGAAATCTCCCGTGGGTCGACGGAATCTTCCCCCTGCAACCGCAGGCACCAAAAAGCTGCATTACCGGTCCCTTGGGTCTCCTCTCAGCACGACGAGCGAGGTCCCTCGAATCCAGCAACTCTGTCCAAGTGACCCCCACAGCCCAGTGACTCTTCAGTCCAAGTTTGGTGGAGGTAAGTCCTTGCCTCACCTCGCTAGACTGCATTGCTGGGAACCGCGACTTTTGCAGCTACTCCGGCCCCTGTGCACTTCCGGCGGAAATCCTTTGTGCACAGCCAAGCCTGGGTCCACGGCACTCTAACCTGCATTGCACGACTTTCTAAGTTAGTCTCCGGCGACGTGGGACTCCTTTGTGTAACTTCGGGTGAGCACCGTTTCACGCATCCTTGTAGTGCCTGTTTCTGGCACTTCTCCAGATGCTACCTGCTACTAAGAGGGCTCCTTGTCTTGTTCAACGTCCCCTCTACCTCCTGATCCAATTTGCGATCTCCTGGTCCCTCCTGGGCCACAGCAGCGTCCAAAAACGCTAACTGCACGATTTGCAGCTAGCAAGGCTTGTTGGCGTTCTTTCGGCGGGAAAACACTTCTGCACGACTCTCCATGGCGAGAGAGATCCGTCCACCAAAGGGGAAGTCTCTAGCCCTTTTCGTTCCTGCAGAAACCTCAGCTTCTTCTGTCCAGTAGAAGCTTCTTTGCACCCACTGCTGGCATTTCCTGGGCATCTGCCCATCTCCGACTTGCTTGTGACTTTTGGACTTGGTCCCCTTGTTCCACAGGTACCCAAGATTGGAAATCCATCATTGTTGCATTGTTGGTTTGTGTCTTTCCTGCATTATTCCTCTAACACGACTTCTTTGTCCTTAGGGGAACTTTAGTGCACTTTGCACTCACTTTTCAGGGTCTTGGGAAGGGTTATTTTTCTAACTCTCACTATTTTCTAATAGTCCCAGCGACCCTCTACAAGGTCACATAGGTTTGGGGTCCATTCGTGGTTCGCATTCCACTTTTGGAGTATATGGTTTGTGTTGCCCCTATCCCTATGTGGCCCCATTGCATCCTATTGTAACTATACATTGTTTGCACTGTTTTCTAAGACTATACTGCATATTTTTGGTATTGTGTATATATATCTTGTGTATATTTCCTATCCTCTCACTGAGGGTACACTCTAAGATACTTTGGCATATTGTCATAAAAATAAAGTACCTTTATTTTTAGTATAACTGTGTATTGTGTTTTCTTATGATATTGTGCATATGACACTAAGTGGTACTGTAGTAGCTTCACACGTTTCCTAGTTCAGCCTAAGCTGCTCTGCTAAGCTACCATTATCTATCAGCCTAAGCTGCTAGACACCCTATACACTAATAAGGGATAACTGGGCCTGGTGCAAGGTGCAAGTACCCCTTGGTACTCACTACGAGCCAGTCCAGCCTCCTACAGTTCCTCACTGCAATGTGGGGATATTTTGATGCCCAGAGGCGATGCGTTGAAAATCCTTGACACCCTGGAAGAAGCAGCAGGCGCTGCGTTGACCCAGTAGGTGATGCTTTGAATTTTCTATCTCAAGGTAGGCGTTGCGTCGAATTGCCAGTCAGGAAGTCATGGCTGTGTCATTCTGGTTGGCTGTGCAGGCTTTGCATCGATTTATGCAGACGTTGTGTTGATTTTCGACGCACAAGGAGTTTCTTGTTGAGGTGAAGTCTTTGTTGGTCCAGAGACTTCAGAAACGGAGGGCAAGCTCAATCCAAGCCCTTGGAGAGCACTTTTGGGGAAGGCAGAGACCTTCCAGCAAAGTCAGAGGCCAGCAGGACAGCAGAGCCACAGTCCTTCTCAGCAAAGCAGTCCCGATGTGTCCTTTGGGCAGCCAGGCAGCTCCTCTGACAGGGTGCAGGTGTAGGTCAAGAAGTGTCAGAGTTGGTGGGGTCAGAGACCCAGTTTATATACTCAGAAATGCCTTTGAAGTGGAGGAGACTTCAAAGAGTGGTTTTAAAGTGCACAAGTTCCCCTTTCAGTCGAGTCCTGTCTGCCATGGTTCTAATAAGGGAGTTATCATGATAAATATGTAACAGGTCACACATGGGTTACCTATACAACTTGGAAGGCATATGGTAGGTTCGATCTGTAGGCTAAAACATTGGTGGTGGGCCAACATCAGTTCAAGTCAGCATGTCTTCCTCTAAGGATAGTTGACTGCTCTCTTTGTCTTGGAGGCGGCATTCTTTCCTACATTTGTTGAGTGTTGTCCTGGAGGTCTGGAAGCGCCAGTCAACTCTAGTGTCTATGAAGCTGCTCGGGCCAGGTCCCCGAGAGAATGTGCGTTGGGGAGAGAACAAGTATCCTCTTTCTTTCCTGGCGATCCAGATCACTTATCTCTTATCTTTGATTGTGAACAACATTCTGAAGAGGAAACCTCAGCGTTTTTTCTCCTTGCAAGAACAAGATTTCTCTGAATTTCTGTCTGCGTGTAAGCATTTGGGTGGAAACATCTTGAAACAAGAGGAATGTGTCGGCCCATAATACCAACAGGTCCTGCCTCCGAGCAGACATAAAAATAGCGGACTCGGGTCAGAACATCAGCAGACAGGTTTCTTTGTTGTTGGATTGATGAGCAGACCCTATGGGTGTGATCTAAATGTACTGGAGCATCGTCTGGGAGATCCATACAATAACTGGAGAGTGCTTGAACATAGGACTCGAGTTCAGCTGCTGCCAAGGTTGATGATATGCCTTGAATCTGGATATTGTTATGTCACAATCTGTTTTCTAGATCATTCAATTTGTCCTGTAGGGTTTGTTGTTGGCGTTCCAGCACAGCCGGGCGAGATATGAGGTTGTCCTTGTTGTCTATAGTGGCAGCTCGGTCAGTCTTCGATTGAGTCAGTCTCTAATCAGTTTTGTGTGGGGACTGCTCCAAGACCAATATGGCTTTGTGAAAATCTTGTTTCTGGGAGGAGATATCCTTCTGAAATTCCATAAGAAGCGTGTGGATATCTTCTTTGGTAGTGGCCAAGTGAGCATTGAGGGAGTCAGCTGCTTGTAGAGGGTGGTGAAAACCACTGGATTGTGAGTATGGGGTATTTGCCTTCTGCAACAGATCCTTGATGGATGAGGGCTTAGTCAACTTGGATCTATTGGTCATCAAGAGTGTACCAAGGGAGGCGGCAGCGGTGCCCCCTGTGGAATTATCTCCTCCTAATTAGGGAATGTGTCTTTCTTTGGGTAGAAGCATTATGAGGACGAATCTCCTAGTATAAGCCTTTCCAAAGTCCCACTGGGATGAAATCACCCACGGGGTCAGCAGTCTCTGGACACCCTATTGTTCTGGGATGCCACAGGTCTGGCAGTCATCGTGTCTGCCATGAGGCCCTGCACCATAGCCACCCGATATTGCCACTGGGTGAGGGCTCCTAGACGACATCACTTTGAGGAGGAGGCACAGATCGCCACCACCATGCGGCCTTCAATGGGTCCCGAGAGGGCTTCCTTGGGGATAATGCAGAGGCAGGCAGAACAGGCAGTCATGCTCAGTTCGCAGTGCCACAGCCAGAACCAAGGCTAATGAAGGGGGAGTGCTGTTCCATATGTCTTGCGTGATGGCTGTGCAGCCGATTCCACCACTGTCAAATGGGAACAACTTCTGCAGTCTTTGCTCGGCCTTATTGGTACTCACTGGGTAGTGTGTTGCTGCGTCACCTCTTATCTCCGCACCTTGCCTCTGCTCCTTGTCGGCTCTCTAGGGACTGCACTCACACTCTTAGGGCAGATTCCATATGACTCTGTGGTGCAGCTGGTACCTCAGCTGCCACCCTGGCATGGCTCCCACAGTCCTTGCTGGAACCCCATGGGACCTCTACTCCCTAAGTGATGTGTCGCTCTGTGTGCCCCTGCTCCTCACCTTGCCCCTGCCCATTGTCGGCTCCCTGGGGCTCATTCCATATGTCACTGTGTTGGTGCAAGGAGCGCAAGCCCACAACTCGATTCATTTTCAGCCAAACATGGCCTCGGTTGCCATCTTGTGAGCAGACCATCAGGGCCACCGCTCACATTAAACTTTTGTGACTGAAAGAGTGTCTATCCTATAGCAGTTGCTTCAGCTCGCCTTTAGCCGTGGTCCAACCATATGTGGGGCACATAGGAATGTCGTGGGGGGTAATTAAATCACTTTATTTGAGGGGATTTGGGGCCCAGAACTCAGAGCTCAGGGGAGATGCATCTGTGTAGGTCTCCTCTCTGGCCACGCCCGTCCACACATCTCTTCTTAATTGAAGTACCATTCTGATAATATCTTTTAATGCAATATACTTTTTTATGTTATTGCTTGTAACATGCATGGCTTGGAGAAAAGTATTCATGCAAAGCTTAATGCATCATTTTATGCTGTCTTGCGAATACTTGTTTACAATATTTATTAATGAGTTTACTTTAGATGTGAAATTTTACATTTACATTTTAGGAATTTTGACATTTGATTATGCCATACCCAGATATGCAAGCCAGACTCCATTTTGAGCATGTTAAGTTAGCCTGTCTGCCACTGATCCACATTCAGCATGTCATTATCTTTTGCAGACATTGTCAGTGTCAATTCATCTAATCAATTACCTTGTTTACACATCAGGCAACACAAGTCTGCTACATAATATCTACATTTCAAGGTTTCACAGTGGATGTGTAAAATAAACATGTAGCCCGAGCTGACATATTTTCATCATGCTGGCTCATAATAATTATGTCTCAGACCAGTAGAAAGTCCCCTGATGTAGGGTATAAGTCACTGGTCAAAACAATATAAACTTCATGATTGGTCACTGAATTAGAGGTCTTCATCCTCATTATCACAAGAGGTTCTGCCAGATTGGCACAGCATCCATTCTTATGCTGAGAGCCAATAAAGACAGGAGAGAGCGGAGCCCAGCTGATGTGTGTTATCCTTCTGAGGGAACACTCTTTCCTGGCGGAAGTCTGATAGTCACAGCTGATCTGCTGTGAATGGGTATGCACTGTGCTGAGCCCCATGAAACTCTAGAGGCAAGTTAGCTTCTCCAAGCTCTCAGTGTAGCACATAGAAGAAATCTTTAGGGTATTAAGCTGGTGGACACATTCTAATCATGTTAGAACTGTTCATATTATTCTACTGCTAGTAACATGTATTTGGACTGTTTTAATTATATTCTGTGTGGTTATCACTCACGAACTAAGCAACAAGATTAGATTGTCAAAATAAACACTTTTAATCATATACAGTGCCTTTTCTTAGTTCTGTATTTGTTTGTGCTATTCTAAACAAAGAGAAATTAGGTTTGAAGTTAGATGTACTACTGTGTCGCGGATTTCTTTACAGGACTGTTAAGAACCCAGAAAGCATGACATCACACCAGCAGGTATAATCAGTGGGTTTGTGCACCAAACTCAGTCTAGCCATCCATGGGTGGGAAAGCCAAACCTTGTAGACCTAGGTTAGAGCACTAGATTATGTAACACTTCATCTTTGGTTCTTGTTTGTTTTATATCCCTATCAAGATTGATATGGGGGCTGACATAGTCCGCGTTGACTTCGATACTGACTGAAACCTCCCTATAAGCCAAGGATCTTCATGAGCCACGAAAAGTGGCTGAGATGGGACACTGATACTAAAGAACTTCAAGGGATTTTGCTGTATCTGTCAATGTTTTGTAGAGCATCATTCATGTGTTTTCCAAACAGGGTGAAGTCTGTCAGATGGCATGTCGAGGATATTTGCTTGGACTTAAGCCATCCCTGCCTTCTCTGGCCTTTCTCTGGATATATCCACTGCAGCATCGATGAAGACTATAGATGTTATTACTCACTCTTTGACGACTGACTTAGTAGTCTCTCTCTTGTCTTCTGGGATGATGTTGATTACTGGTGAGATGTCTTGCCACATTTGGCAGTAATAAAGGCACAATATTGCCAAGGCATTTGCAGCTTTGATTAATGTTGAAGCCAATGAACTAACTCTACAGCCTAAGTTATCCATCCATCGACTGTCTGGAGGTTATGACAATGACTTGATTGTGTTCTTAGATCTGTCTTGGGCCACTGATATAATACCAGAGTTCGGCTTCTGATAGCCTATAAGTCTGACAGAGGAGGAATCTGGGGCCATGTACTATTTCTAACAAAGTACCACTTCTGGAATCGTAGCCTGTACCCTCAACCCTTTTAGGCCTTCTGGCCATAAAAAGTTCAGTTCTTTCTTGTGTAGCTGTTCCTTGAAGTCATAAAAAAGCATTGCTGCCCCATCAAAGCCAATGGGAGAGGAGACTAAATTTATTAGCCGCCCTCCCCATCAGAGCTTAAAAAATGGCTATGTTGTCCAGAGTTGATTCTAGTTAGAAGGGCAATTTATCACCATCCTTGGGTAAGATATAGTGGTCTCATTCATCACTGCCTTTGTTGTCTCCTTATGAGGGTGCACCTTCTTCCAAATCTGACTACTCTGAAACCAATAAGTCTTCTCCCCCACCAAACCAGCCCTACCCTTGGCTGGACAAGTGGTTGTGTGATAGCTCTCTGAGGTATGTCCATAGGACGTGGAGGAGGTGTAGATGGAGGCACAGGGAGAGTAGGAATAGTTAGGGTGTAAGCCAGGCACAGGTTATCCAGTAGGCCGTTCAGGAAGAAGTCTTTAAAGTTACCCACCTACTGTAAAACTGAGAAAAACGCCACAGGACCTGCATGACCTCTCATTCTTTATGGTAACAACGAGTTCCATACAACTGAGAAACGTCAGCTATAAAGGTACATGGCTTATACCCATACTCCTGGTAGTCTTCCTCTTCATCAAACTAGGGGAGGTAATGCACAAGCCGGCTGGACATGGAAGGTAGGCCACCTCTAAGGCATCTTGGTAACTAAGTTCGGCCTTCAGTTCATAGTCCAGCAGTCAGGTGAGAATGGAGTGTGAATATCGTTTTAGTAAGAGATGTCCATGCATGTGAAGTATAATAAAAATCTTACAAGAGCCACGGGTGTCTCGGGAAGTGGGCGGGTGCATGTGAATCTACAGCACTACATGCCACGAATAGATGCTTACAGGGTAAGTAACATAATCTGTTCGACTGCAAGTGTGGCTGTAGATACACGTGCTCTACATAGACTGTAAAGCAGTGCCATCCCGAAAGCGGTGGCTAAACCGTGGGTGTTGCAGTTGTCTGAAAAAGAGTACGAAGCACAGCTTGCCCAACATTTGCCTGTTGCTGTGTGAAGACATCCACACAGCAATGTTCAGTAAATGTGTGTGGATTTGACCATATGGCTGCTTTCCAGCTGATTGATATAATTCCCAGAAAAGCCATATATGCACCTATTTTATGAATTGAGTGTGCTCTAGAAGGTATGGGTAAAGGTCTTTTAGCTTTAGTATAGCATGTTTAGATACATTTGATTATCCATCTTCATATACCTGCTTTAGGTATAGTGTTCCCTCTATGTAGATGTGAAAAAGCCACAAAAAGATGTTTAGAGTTACAAAAGTCTTTAGTTCTATCAATGTACTGTATTAATGCTCTTTTAACATCTAAGGTGTGTAGAGTTCTTTCAGCAAATGAATCAGGTTGAGGAAAAAAGATTGGTAGCTCAACCGATTGGTTCAGGTGAAAAGCGGAGACCACTTTTGGAAAAAACTTTGGCCTGGTATGAAGTACTACCCTATCCTTATTTACTTGGAAGAAAGGTTCTTCTAAGGCTGATGTCGGAAGTTCACTCACACGTCTCAGTGAAGTGATTGACACCAAAAAGGCTACTTTCCAAGAAAGAAACTGGATTGATAATTTCTTTAAAGTTTCAAATGGAGTTCCAGTAAGTCTGGTAAGCACAATATTAAGATTCCATGTTGGTGCTGGAAGCACTGTGGGTGGATTCACTCTTTTAAGACCTTCCATAAATACTTTAATAACTGGGATTTAAAATAATGGTAAATGTTACCTATTTGTAGATAAGCTGCTATTGCTGACAAATGAAGCCATATTGAGGTATGTGTTAGGCCACAAGTTTGGAAGTAGAGAAAATAAAAAACAATATCTTGAATAGTTACATTAAATGGATCAATTTGTTTGTTTTGACAATAAATAACAAACCTTTTCCATTTAGAGGCGTAGCATGCTCTAGTTGTGGGTTTGCGTGCTTCCTTAAGAACGGTCATGAATTCAGGAGGTAAGCATAAAAATCAAAACTCTATGACCTCAGGAGCCAAATCGCAAGGTTGAGTTCTTTGGGATTTGGGTGTCTGATTTCTCCATGGTTCAGAGTGAGAAGGTCCGGGCTTCGGGGAAGCATCTCGTGTGGAACTACTGAACGTTCGAGCAGTGTTGTGAACCATGGTTGACGTGTCCAAGTGGGAGCCACCAGAATGAGAGTGAGAGAGGATTGTCTAAGCTTCCTCGCCACAAAGAGAAAAATAGGGAGAGGTGGAAAAGCGTAAGCAAATATTCCTGACCATTTCATACATAGAGCATTGCCCTTGGAAAGGGGGTGTGGGAGCCTGGAGGCAAAGTTTGGGCATTTTGAGTTGTTTGTTTTTGCAAATACATCTATGTGTGGAAATCCCCACTGATGGATGTATTTTTGTAGGACTTGAGGGTGGAGTTCCCACTCGTAGACCTGTTGCCACGTCTTGCTGATTAGGTCGGCAAGCTTGTTGTCCATCCCTGGGAGGTGTTCTGCTAAGAGTTGAATGCGGTGTTGAGTTGCCCAATGCCAGATTGTCTGAGCTAGTCGAGACAACAGTAGAGTGTGCGTCCCCCCTGTCTTTGTAAATAAAACATGGTTGTTGTATTGTCTGTCCGGCCTAGCACAGTCTTGCCTTGGAGGTGAATTAGAAAAGCATTGAGAGCTAGGTGAATTGCCTGAAGCTCCAAGTAATTTATATGTAGAGACTGATGTTTGGTGTCCCAGATCTTCTGTATTGAGAGATTGAGGAGATGAGCACCCCAACCTGTAAGGGGGGCATCCACTGTGAGAGTGAGCTGGCGAACAGGGTCTAGAAACGGCGCCCTTTTGTCAGATTTTGTGTGTTCCACCATTGCAGAGAAGAGTGGCTGGGGCTCTCTAACAACACTAGATCGTGTAATTGACCATGTGCTTGAGACCATTTTCTCGCCAGACACAGCAGTGGATGCATGTGTAGTCCTGCATATGGGACTATTGTTATACAAGATGCCATCTTCCCTAGATGTTTTTGGATAGTTCGTACTGGAACATGTTGACTGAGGAGTAGTTGACTCAATAGAGTTGTTATATTCTGAATCCTGATTGCATTGTGGTGGGCTAATCCTAAGTGTGTGCTGAAAACAGCTCCTAAGTAGGGCTGTATCTGAGACGGTTGTAGGTGTGATTTTTGTATGTTGATGGTAAACCCTAACTGGTGTAGGAGATGAATGGTTGTCTGTGTTTGCTGCAGACATTGCTGAAGGGAACTGGATTTAATAACCAAATAGTCCAGATATGGGAAAACATGAATGCTTTGTCTGCATAGATGCGCTGCAACTACTTTGAGGCATTTTGGTGGTCATTACAACCCTGGCGGTCGGTGTTAAAGCGGCGGTAAAACCGCCAACAGGCCAGCGGAAAAAAAATGGAATTACGACCTTGGCAGAAACCGCAAACATAGACAGCCACTTTAACACTGCGACCGCCAAGGCGGTACAAACAAACACCGCGGCGGTAACTGCCAACAGACAGGCGGAAGACAATGTACCGCCCACGGAATCACAACAGGCCAATCCGCCACCTTTTCTGGAGCGGATTCACCACGAACAAAAACACGGTGGAAACAGGACTTGAAAGGGGAAACGCTCACCTCTACACATCCCACGAGGAACCAGGACGCCATGGAACTGGAACTTTAGATTCTTCCAGCCTTTATCTTCCTGCTCCTCTACCAGGAGCACGAACGCCGGCGGCGAAGACCACAGTGAGTACTGCACCTACGACACAGGGGAGGGAAAAAACAGTGACACACACACACAACACGCAATACTCCCACCCCCACCCTCACCCACGACAACACACACACTAATACATCACAGTTGCACCCCCCAACCCCCATTGGAAGAATGCAAGGACAAAAGGAAATGAGTCGAATGATTGTAATATATTCAAAGACAGTAATCAAAAATATATACATATATTAAGATATTCACACTATAAACAAATATGTACACCAAGAAAACAAGTCCAAGGTATTCCACTATCATAGTCCGTGGACCACTGGGCCAAAAAGGCATGGGCGAGGCCCACACTCAATACCCGAACAAGATGGAGAGAACATTGCTGGGGCATCAAATAGAACTAAAACAGGCACCTCAGGGGGAAGGGAAGAGGGGCCCCTCAGCCGTATGAGTGCACGACGCCAGATCCACGAGGGGGCTCCATGCCCACTGTTCAATCCTGGGCAGTGCAAAGCCACAGTCTCTCAAGTCTGTACAGTGGGTGGTTTGCCCACTATTCAATCCTGGGGAGTGCAAAGCCACAGTCTCTCAAGTCTTTTCAGTGGGTGGTTTGCCCACTGTTCAATCCTGGGGAGTGCTAAGCCACAGTCTCTCAAGTCTTTTCAGTGGGTGGTTTGCCCACTGTTCAATCCTGGGGAGTGCAAAGCCACAGTCTCTCAAGTCTCTACAGTGGGTGGTTTGCCCACTGTTCAATCCTGGGGAGTGCAAAGCCACAGTCTCTCAAGCTTTTTCAGTGGGTGGTTTGCCCACTGTTCAATCCTGGGGAGTGCAAAGCCACAGTCTCTCAAGTCTCTACAGTGGGTGGTTTGCCCACTGTTCAATCCTGGGGAGTGCAAAGCCACAGCCTCTCAAGTGGATAACATTCTCCACTGGTTTCTGGAGGGGGCTTTGTGCCCAGAGTGCTTCATCCTGCCAAGGACTGTGTGAGTGGATGTGATACTCCACTGGTTCTGGAGGGGGCTTTGTGCCCAGAGTGCTTCATCCAGCTCGTGGCGGCCTCAGTAGCGTCGGAATCTTTGGCGCTCACTGGCCAGCGGTGCTGGTGGTGTACTGGGTAGCGGGGCTGGTGGCGGCGGTGTCCTGGGCAGCGGGGCTGGTGGCGGCGGTGTCCTGGGCAGCGGGGCTGGTGGCAGTCTTGTCGGCCGTGCAGATTTTCCCAGACTTGACAGTTTTACTGTGCCCCTTCCCCACCTTAGATTGTGGACCAGCTGTCTCCACACTCCCAACTGTCCCCCTGGGAGCGGCTTTGGTGGCTGATTTCTTTCCTCTCTCCCGCCGGGCACTGGCCAACTTTTTGTGCTTTACAGGTGGGGGGACTGTCTGTGCTCTGGCTCCTTGCCACACTGGCTGCCCTGCTGCCTGGCGCACTCCAGAAGCCGGTTACCATTGGCACCACTGGTCCCGCAGATGTTGTGGCTGAGGTGCTGGGTTGGGGATCCTGGAGAGGCGGGCCCTAGGAGACTGAATAGGTGGGGGAGGTGAGGGGAAGAGGTCAAGGTTGGACAGGAAATGTTTTTGGGGAACAATGGGACGGGTAGATTGAGGGGGTTTGGGAGTGGAGGAAGAGGTAGTGGTTGTAGGAGGTGTACGTTTGCTGACTTTGGGAGAAGGTGCATGGGCTGGAGGCTGTTGTGAGGTGGATGGCTGTTGGGTGGGTGTGTGGCTGCGTTTGTGTTCCTTGGGATGTGGGCTCACAGACACACTGGGAGAGGACACAGGGGATGTGTGAATGGTAGTGGGGTGGTGACTGCACGTGAGCGGGGTGTGGTGGTGGGTGTGCTAGTGATGGACGTAGTGGCTGAGGATGTAGTGCATGCAGGTGTGAGTGGAGATGAGACAGGGAGGGAGGAGGGAGACCAGGAGGAGGGGGACACAGTGGAGGCAGTGGATGTTGGTGTGTCTGCATGTGTATGATGCTTGCGTGAGGGCCTGTGGGATGTGTGGTGCTTATGTTTGCCAGAGCTTCCCTTGTGTGTTGAGATGTGTGCATGCTGGTCTGATGGCGTGCTTGGGATAGGCTGAGGTGCAGTGGTTTGGGTCTAGGTGGAGGAAGTTGGAGGGGGAAGGCTAGAGACAGGGACAATGGCTGCCATCAGTGCTGAGGGCAGAGTCTGAAAAGCTAGCTGATGGGCTGCCTGACCAGAATGAATGCCCTCCAGGTATGCATTAATCTGTTGCAACTGCCTCTCTACACCCTGGATGGCATTCAGAATGGTAGACTGCCCAACAGTGAGGGACCTGAGGAGGTCAATGGCCTCCTCACTGAGGGCAGCAGGGGTGGCAGGGGCTGAGGTGCCTGGTGCGAAGGAGATGCCCACCCTCCTGGGTGAGCGGGCACGGGGCAAATGCTGAGGGGCTGCTGGGAGGGCGGTGCTGGTAGGGGGGTGGTGGCTGTACCTGTAGATGTGGGGGGCACAGAGGGGCCCGCCACCACAAGGGAGCTCCCATCAGAGGAGGAGTCCTTGTCGCTGGTCTCAGCTCCTGTCCCCGCTGTGGAGCTCCCCTCGCCCTCCGTCCCACTGGTGAATTCTGACTCCTTTGTGTCGCCCTCCAGGGCCATGTGGGATGCAGCTCCCTCCTGCTCCGGTGCCACTGCTCCTCCGCCTGATGATGCTAATGCACACAAGAACAGGGAGACCACAAAAAGGGGGGGGAGAAGAAATACATGTTCAGTGCATGCAATAACGCTACCGTTGGTTGACACTACAGACACAGAAGCCCCCTGCACTACGCCGTGCACTTGGAGTTCCCTAATCAATCCCAGGGACATGGGTTACAAGGCTATGCCCGATTGCTGCACACATGGATGTCACAGGAGCCTGACAAGGTGTAGTTGGCACTGTACACAGGTGGGGTGGGATGCGACAGGGCCTGCCTTAAGAATGGACCTTGCCTACTAAACTCGCCCTGGCCTAGGGGAACCCACAGCCCACCTCCCCCACCCAGACACCTACAATGCGCGCTGAATCAGCAGAATGAGAGTGTACTCACCCCCTTGTGGCTGCTGTGATGCCCTCAAGTGCCCATCCAACTCCGGGTACGCCACCGCCAGGATCTGAACATCAGGGGGGTCATGGTGCGACAGGCACCCCTCCCACGTTGGGAGGCCATCCCCAGCTGGGCCTCCGCCGTCTTCTTGCTCCAGCGGCGAATGTCCTCCCATCTTTTCCGGAAGTGGGTGTTCCGTCTGTGGTAGACTACCAGGGTCCGGACTTCCTTGCCGATGGCACGCCAAAAGTCCTTCTTCTGGTGGGCGCTGACCTACAGGAATGGTACAGGGGAAAAGGAGAAGATATTACCGTCCGCACCGTCACAGTCATTGGCCTGCATACCTACCCTTGCCATGACGCACATGCACTCACTGTCGTTTCATGCATGCCTCATTCTCACCCCCCCAACTTTCATCCATACCACTCCACACTGGCATTGCCCATACAGCATTCTCACAGTGTACTCACCTGTTTGTCTGGAGGACCGTAGAATAGCGTGCACTGGGGGAGGACCCCATCCACTAGTCTCTCTAACTCCTTCGTGCTGAAGGCAGGGCCCTTTCCCCAGACACACGAGTCATTGTCTCTTCCAGACTGAGGTCACAGCAGCACTTGCAGTGTAGGTCCTTTCCTGTCGAAGATCAGGTATCAAGTGAGTGAACAGACAGAAAATGGCGGTCACTTCCGCGGCGGTGCGTATCGTCACCGCCGGCGTACATCGTCATTGGCTCCTGGGACCCATAGGGTCCAATGTTAACCAATGCAGGATTGCGCTGCGGTCTTCGACCGCCTACCGCGACGGTGTACAATGCCAGCGCAGTTACCTCATATCGCCTTGTCCCACTTTACAGGTCAGGCAGCCGCCATTTCATCGGCCCACATTGCAATATTTTGGACTGCGTCACACAAATCTAGGCCTTGCTTAAACACTGATACAGGCATATGTCGATTTGCAAATATTTTCAGATTAAGCTGTGTTTACGTACCTCAGAGTTGGTTGACTCTTCTCGCTGTTCTCCTCCATAGGCACTGTCCGCTGGGGCATGTGAGGAGATGGCGGCATCCTCCGGTGTACAGACCGCTGGTGGACCCTGTCAACAATGGAAGAGCGACATGTGATCATCACCTACAGACTTGATTGTACCACAATCCTGGAACTGTGTGCCCAGTTGGGGCCAGACCTGATGTCAGCTATCCGCCATCCCACAGGAATCCCCCAAGTGCAGGTGCTGTCAGTACTCCATTTCCTAGCAAGTGGGTCTTTTCAAACAACAGTGGCCACAGCATCAGGGATGTCTCAGCCTATGTTTTCCAATGTGTTGTCCAGAGTGTCGTCTGCCTTCCTGAAACACATGAGGAGCTACATAATTTTCCCTCAGGTTGAGGATTTGCCCACAGTGAAAGGTGACTTCTATGCCCTGGGACATATTCCCAACATCATATGTGCCATTGATGGGACACATGTGGCCTTGGTCCCCCCACGCAGGAGTGAACAGGTGTACAGAAACCGGAAGAGTTACCATTAGAAGAATGTGCAGATGGTGTGTTTGGCAGACAGGTACATCTCCCATGTGAACAACAAGTTTCCTGGCTCAGTGCATGACGCTTACATTCTGAGGAATAGCAGCATCCCTTATGTGATGGGGCAACTCCAGAGGCACTGTGTGTAGCTATTAGGTGAGGAAATGGACCCAATACAGTGTGACTAGGTGTCTGGGTTTGGGGATGTCCCTAAGAGTTAGTGTGTGTGTAACAGATTTCCCTTGACATTTGCAGGGGACTCTGGTTACCCCAACCTGTCATGGCTACTGACCCCAGTGAGGAATCCCAGGACAAGGGCAGAGGAATGCTACAATGAGGCCCATGGGCGAACTAGGAGGATTATAGAGCGGACCTTCGGCCTCCTGAAGGCCAGGTTCCGGTGCCTCCATATAACAGGTGGTTCCCTATTCTACTCACCAAAGAAGGTGTGCCAGATCATCGTGGCCTGCTGCATGCTTCACATCTTGGCTTTGCGACGACAGGTACCATTTCTGCAGGAGGATGGTCCAGATGGAGGTGTTGTGGCAGCTGTGGAGCCTGTGGACAGTGAAGACAAGGAAGAGGAAGAAGAGGACATAGACAACAGGAACACGGTGATCCTGCAATACTTCCAGTGAGATACAGGTAAGAAGACAACACTGTCTGCTACATCTGATTCTACTACCTCTCATCTATCTGTCATTTTAACCCAGTGTATGGTCACTGAGTTGTCACTTTCCCTTACGGTTTCACAAATGTGGGTCCCACTGTGTGACATCTGCTTTGTTTCCGCATGGACTAGAGCTGTGTGACATAGGTATGTTGACATTACATTTGATATAGCATTTTGCCACTGTTATTGCAAATACACATTTTCGAAACCACAGACTGACTCCAGATTGTTTTGTGATTTAAGGGTGTTTATTTAAGTTCTCAATAGTGGAGGGGGTTGTAAAATGGTCAGGGGTGATGGTGGAGGAATGTCCATGGCAGAGTCCAGTCTATTAGTCTAACAGGTGCATTGTCCAAAGGGGCATAGGAAGTGGAGCTGGGGCAGTTGATGGATGGACAGGGTGACAAAGTGGGACAAAAGGATGACATTCAGGGTGGTCTCATTTCTTGGCGGGGGTCTTGGCATTGTTCTCTGTCTTGTTCCTGGATCTCAGGGACCTCTTGCGTCGTGGTTCTCCTTCTGCAATGGGTGGGGTGCTGGTGTGGTGGTCCTGTGGCGGTGCCTCCTGTCCACTAGCACCAGTGGAGGTGGTGGGCAGTTCATCGTCCAGGCTAGTGTCAGGGGCCCCTTGTTGTGCCACAGTGACCCTCCTGGTGTTCACAAGTTCCTTCAGCACCCCTACAATGGTTCCCAGTGTGGAATTGATGGCTTTGAGTTCCTCCCTGAACCCCAAATACTGTTCCTCCTGCAGCCGCTGGGTCTCCTGAAACTTGGCCAGTACCGTTGCCATTGTCTCCTGGGAATGGTGGTACGCTCCTATGATGTTGGAGAGGGCCTCGTGGAGAGTGGGTTCGCTGGGCTGTCCTCCCCCTGTCGCACAGCAGCCCTCCCTGTGTTCCTGGGCCTCTGTCCCCTGAACCGTGTGCCCACTACAACTGCCCCCAGGTCCCTGGTGTTGTTGGGGTGGTGGGTTAGCCTGGGTTCCCTGTAGTGGTGGACACACTGCTGATTGACGTGTCCTGGGGACAGAGGTATGGCCCGCTGGGTGGATGCTGTGCTGGTGGTTCCAGAGGGGGCAAGCTCTGTAGTGGCCTGTGCCAGTGTGAGGGGAACCGACTGTCCCGAGGTCCCAGGTGGGCCGGGCTGGTCATCTTGATCCAGTTGGACAGAGCTGCTGTCATCACTGTGGGCCTCTTCTGTGGGTGGAGTGGACATATCTGGACCCTCCTGTCCGGTGACGTTGGGTAGGGGTCCTGCAGGGTGTAAAGGCATGATTATTGCATATGTGTGTGCCATGGTGTGCAATGGGTGGGTGACTGTGTACCCCAGTGCTTGCATTCCTGTGTAGGACCTTGTGTGATAATGGTTTAGGGGGGGTGTATGGGTATGTGTAGTGGCCATGCTTTGGTGATGGTTGTCCATGCTTTGGTGTTACGTGCAGGGCTTGAGTTTGGGATGTGTGGTTTGTGATATTGGGACATACGTGAGGAGTTGGAGTGATGGGGGTGAGGGCGAGGGTGGTTGTATGTGAATGCATGCAGGTGGGTGGGGGATGAAGTGATGTGTGGGGTGATATTTAGAGGTGTGTTGTGTGAGGTGCGTGGATGTTGTGTGAGTGATGGTGTGGAGTGCCTGTGGATGCTAGTTTGTAGATGGTGGTCTCTCTCTCTGGCTCTCAGTCGCAAATGTTGACGTAAGGGTTTGTGGGTGATGTGGGTGTGTGTTTTAAATTGTATTGGGTGTGTGGGAGTGGTGTGTGTATGTGTATCAGGTGTGTGTATTTCGAAACGTTAAATGTGGTAGTGTTTTGTAAATGTGTGTGTATTTTGAGCGCAGCGGTGTGTACCGCCAATGGAATACTGCGGTTGAAAGACCGCCGTGTGGATTCGGGGGTCGTGATAGTGTGGGCGTATTCCTGTTGGCGTGACGGTGGAGGTTTTGTTATTGCCAGTTCATCACTGACCTTTGGTGTGGCGGACTTGTGTGGGTGTCTGGATTTTGGCGGATTCCGAGCTGTGGGTCATAATGACCGTGGTGGAATTCCGCGGCCGCAGCGGTGTGTTGGCGGTCTTCTGCACGGCAGTAAGCGGCTTTTACCGTCAATGTTGTAATGACCCTCTTTGTGAGTACACGAGGTGCAGTTGTTACTCCCAATGGGAGAACTTTGAACTGGTAATGTCTGCCTTGTATAACAAACCGGAGATCTTTTCTGTGTGCTGGAAGCATTGGGATGTGGAACTAAGCATCCTTTAGACATGAAGTCTTGCTGTTGTAATAATGGTGTTACATCTTGTAGAGTAACCATATAAAAATGCTCTGATAGGATGTATTGATTCAGTGGTCTGAGATCTAGAATTGGACAAAGGGACCCATCTTTTTTGGGGATGAGAAAATACTGAGAATAAACTCCTTTTCCTTTTTGATGATTGGGAACTAACTCTATTGCTTCTTTGTAAAGGAGAGCTAGTACTTCTTGATTTAACAATTGGACATTTTCTAGAACGTTTGTGCTTTTTGGTGGTATATTTGGAGGTTTGGTTATAAACTCCAGGCAATAACCACATAGGATAATGTCCAACACCCACTGTTCTGTTGTACAGGTTTTGCGTGATCGATGGGAAAGAGGAGAGAGTCACTGTTTTGAGGTGGAAGGGGTGGTACGAGTGGAGGCACCTTTTCCTTTACCTTTGAAATTGTTTCTCCTATATGATCCTCAATAAAAACCTCTTGAAGGGGATGGTGGATGTTGCTGCCTGAAAGAGGTAGAGGATTCTGATGCTGCTTGGCTATTACTTTGTTTGAAAGTAATTTTACGAAAGGAGCCTCAGCTACCAGGAGTTTGTAGAATTCCCAAAGACTTTGCAACATCAGCAATTTTTTCTAGAGTTTGGTCTACTTGTGGACCAAAAACAATTTCCTAATCAAAGGGGGAATTTAGCAGCATTTGTTGGAATTCAGGTTTACAACCTGATATACGCAGCCATGTGTGATGGCGTAGTAATACACTTGTGTTTATTTCCCTGGCAGCTGTATCTGCAGCATCAAGAGCAGATTTAATACAATTGTTGGAGATCAACTTGACCTCCTGTACAAGTTGTTGCCCCTTCTCTTTAAATTCTTCTGGGAGTAGTTGCATGATATCTTCCATCTCATCCCAGTTTGCTCTGTCATATCTTAATAGGGCTTGTGTGTTGGCAACCCTCCAGTGGTTGGCTGCTTGAACCCCCACCCTTTTGGCTGAAGCGTCAATGACGAGAGGAAGTGCATCCCCAGAAGTTTGAGAATTAGCTCTTTTATGAGCATTGAAGACTACTAAGGAGTCTGGTGGAATTTGTCCCTTCATATTAGCAGGATCTGATTGGGCTGGTTTATATTTTTTGCCAACTCTGGGTGTAATTATTTGGGCGCGAACAGGGTCTTTAAAAATGTCATCCTCATGCTGCGTCATTCCCTTTAACATAGGCAGATATTGAGATGCCCTAGTGGTGGAAGAAAGGATTTCCAATAGAAAATCATCTTTTATGGAGTCCTTATGCAATGGGACCTGATGGTATGCAGCGGCCCTAGCTACCCGCTCATTAAAAGATGTAGGCCCATATTTATGGAAGCTTAGTGTCGCCTTAGTGCCATTTATTTTGGCTCTACAGCAGCAGTAACTTATTTCCATATTTATATTCTGACGCTAGACCCGTCTAGCGTAAAAATATTGGATTAGCACCATTTTCAGGATGTGCAAACCCACGTTGCGTCAATGAGATGCAAGTTAGGTGTTCCCTTCCCAAAAATGACGCTAGCCCCCCATCGCCATATTTAACTCCAGACACAGAAAAGACGTGCAACTGGGAGGCAAGCCTAAATAATGGCCCTAAACCCGTTTAACATAATTATTTAACGCCTGGTCAGACAGGCGTTAAAATGCTGGTAGGCCCATTTCTATGGGTAAACACCATGGAATGGGCACAAAGAAGCCCACCCCAACCCCAGCAACACCACCACCCACACCACAGGGACACTACAGGAGGAGGGAGCCCATCCCAGGTAAGTAGCAGGTAAGTGTTTGTGTATGTGCGTGGTGTGCCATTGGGGGGCCCTTACAAGGGGCCCCCTGCCTGGCACTGGGTATGCAGGGCTTGCCCAGGGGACACCGGTCTCCTGTGGTGGGTACTGGGATAGGGGTAATGACTCTTGTCTAAGTTTACACAGGAGTCATTTTATGGCTACTTATGCGTCAAAAAAATGATGCTAGGCTGACTTTGCCGCTATCCAGCCTAATGTAATTTCTGACCCACTAGTGCCATTTTCTCCAACGCCATCCCTCACCGGCTATCGTCTTTTTTTGAGATGCTAGCCATTCCTTATCGCCATCATGCATCGTTTTATAAATATGGCGCACGGATGGTGTTAGGGAATGACGTTAGCTGGCGTTAAAAAAAAGTTTCAGAAATATGGGCCATGGTGTATTCTGGTGGAGATGGTTATGCCAGATATAAATCAGGACCTGTGTCCCCTGGTGGGTCAATATCATATGTGTCCCAAGGATCTAATGGTGGCTATTGTATATCATTATCCCTCCCCTGATCCTCTACATAGGTGTGTGGTGACTCTACTGGAGTTTCGTGTATTAAATCTTCGTGTGTGAATGATGTGGTGAAGGAGGTGGAGGAGAGGGTGGTAAAGGTGGAGGTATTGGACTGGTGGCAATGTCCTTTTTCTTCTGTGGGGGTGGTTGGATGTCAATAGCCTCCTCAAATGAAGTCTGTGGCTTAAAATGGGAAGATTTTGCAACGATCCGACCAGTATTTGGTTGAATATGTATAGTCTTTTGTTTCGGATCGAGCTTCCTTGCCCTAGTCTGTAAATAGGATCTGGCACCACAACAATTGGTTTCAATCCAAATGGGAAAACTCTTGGTGCCAAATAATGTTTTGGTTTCGGTGCCGAAAAGCTTGATGTCAATGTTATTGGGACTGAAGACAACCTAGGTTGGGTCAGTGCCAAAACCTTCAAGGCCATTTTAAGTCTTTAAGTTTGGCCTTTAGTACTGAGCCAGAAGGTGGGGCATCCTTGGTAATCATTTGGTGCCGACTGCTGGCAGGACACTTAGGGGGTCATTCTGACCCTGGCGGTCCAAGACCGCCAGGGCCACGAATGACGGAAGCACCGCCAACAGGCTGGCGGTGCTTCCAAGCCCATTCTGACCGCCGCGGTCAGAAAACCGGGGCCGGCGGTTTCCCGCCGCTTTTGCCCCGGCTGGGCGAATCCACCAGGGCAGCGCTGCAAGCAGCGCTGCCCTGGGGATTCTGACCCCCTTACCGCCAGCCTGTTTCTGGCGGTTTTCACCGCCAGGAAGAGGCTGGCGGCAAGGGGTGTCCTGGGGCATGCCACTGGCATGGGCAGTGCAGGGGCCCCCTAACAGGGCCCCACGCGACGGGTGCAACTGCACCCGTCGCACCGCCGCAACACCGCCGGCTCCATTCGGAGCCGGCTCCTGTGTTGCGGCCCCCATTCCCGCTGGGCCGGCCGGCGCTTACTTGGTTAGCGCCCGCCGGCCCAGCGGGAATGTCAGAATGCGGGAAGCAGTATTTTGGCCGCATGGCGGCCAAATGCTGGTTCCCGCCTGCCGGACGGCTACGGCCGCCCGCCAGGGTTGGAATCAAGCCCTTAGTACAGTATGAGCAAAAGGAAGTGCTGTATAAACGTTTAGCTAGCTTTCTTGTCCTGTAGAGGGGTGGTGCACAATATTTCTTTTGATAATGCTGTTGCAATGTGTGCAGTTGTAACATGGCATGGCCCTTTTATTTTAGTTTGCCTAGCTTGTTCTTTTTTTGCTGGTGCATATTTCTTTCACATTTTAACTTCTTCCATATGCAATGATGGGTTGGCCTCATAATGCTGTTCTTAAATAGGTGTCGGTTTCTGGGACTTTCTGATTTTTAAGGATAATACCGTCTATGTTTGATTTGCATGGAGCATTTGGTATTTTCGATTTTAGCTTTTTCATTTAGGAGACATTTCCTGTCAATTTTTGTCAATTCTTTCAGTCATTATATAAAGGCATGCTTTGGGGTATCTTCTCTCGTCACACTGCTCTATCGTGTTTTTTTCATTTTCTAATGTTTCTGATTGAAGTGTGATTCTTTCGATACTTATGAGCTGTGAGTGTGGAAGTTTTTTTTTTTACTTTTGCAGATGAAAAGATTGGTAATGTAAAATATTGTTCAGGGTTTGGGTTCACAGAGACTTTTGCCTCCCTTTCTGCCCTCACTTGTAACATTGCACCAAACGTTTTAATGGCGCAGAAATACTTGCTGCATACATGGAACTGCTCCATGCCTTGACTATTCACTGTGAATCATGGGATGGAGCGAAATAAGGATCTATCTTTTTTCAAAAGAATATTTGAATAGTTTTAGTTAAAGTAACAATGAACTTGAAGCCCCTCCGACAACATCAAGAGAAGTTAGAAACCTAGGAGTAACCATGGATTCAGATCTATCCTTGATACTGAATGCTAACAGTGTCACAAAGATTGCCTCCTACACAATGAAAAACACTAAGGGGCAGATTTATGAAAAGTGTCACTGCACCTAGTGCAGCACCACTTTTCTTGCGTCCCTTAGTGCCCCCCTAACACCACCATGTGTGCACTGTATTTAATATACAGTGCACCATGGAGGTAGTTAGGGAACTAGCATCAGAATTTCTGATGCTAGTTCGGCGCGCAGGATTAGAGCCAAAAATGTTGATGCAAATCTTGCAAAGCACCCAGAGGCCCATTGAAACCAATGGTAGCCTATTTTTCATGCCTGTGCCATTTTTTCGACCCTCCCCCCCCCCACCAATGAAGGAACGCCCCTGGCGCAGGCATAATGTTGCTCAAAGGGTTGCAAAGTGGTGCAATGAATTAATTGAGCCACTTTGTAAATTTGGCCTTGATAGGCCACCTTAGCATAATAAAATGGCTGAAGGAGGTGCTAGGGGCTCTTAAATCTGCCCCTATGTCTGATCTTCCCACAACTAGCATACCAAAAAAAACTAAGTCATCCTCATGCTCGTAATCTCCAAGCTTGAACATGTAGGCAGCCTATACCTTGGCATACCTGCATTCATTATACGCAAAATACATCTCATCCAATGACCCAAGTCCTACAAGTGCTCCACTGGCTATCTATAGCTAAAAGGGCAATGTTCAAGGCACTCTGCATTGTTCACAGACCTTCCCAAGGAAGAGGACCTCTATACCTACAAGTTAAATTCAAGCAATACAAACCAAACAGAACGATGCACTCTAGGCGTGCACTACTTATCATCATACCATCTTACCATAATATGTAGGAGGCACTTCTTTCTTAGTATAAGCCGGCAGGTTTTGGAACTCATCGTCAGCCAGCATTAGAAGGAGCATATACACTTCCAAGAAGTTGAAAACGTGGCTATTTCCTAGATAACTGCACCAACGGCATCCCGGCAATAGAGCCCAGAAGAAAATTGCAATTCATGGGTCGCAAACGCTATAGGGTGTAAAAAACTCTACTAGCAAACTGCTTTCTTTGTGCATGTAAGCATAAAAAGGCTGACCTATGGTTTGCTGTGGCATTTTCTAGTTATGTACTTCTCTTTATAACAGTCATGGCCCACAATAATACTAGAACCATAATAGGCAGCATTCTGCAAAAAATGGTACCTTGTACCTCTTAAACTAACATAGGCCATACCTCCTAGGAGGGTTGCCCATCACCAGCAGTGTACAGCCCAAAAAAAAAAACATCACCAAATGAACCGGCATGGAATAACTGAAGAGATCATTGCAGTTCAAGAGACATTACAGGTTAATTTGAAGGACTTTATTATAGTCCACTCACTGTAGGTCCCAAATATATATACAGTCTGACCGCTTCATTAGAACTCACAGACACTCAAATATGGGCTGATAATAAAAACATTTCCATCCCAGAAGATCTCTCCACTTCTCTCTTTCTCTCCAAACATGTGAGCTGAGGATCACAGCTATACACAAAATCTCAGATTGGACAATACTGTGCAGTAACCAGCTAAGAAGACTATGGGGGTCATTCCGACCCCGGTGGGCGGCGGGCGCCGCCCGCCTGGCGGAGACCGCCAAAAGACCGCACCGCGGTCAAGTGACCGCGGCGGTCATTCTGACTTTCCCGCTGGGCGGGCGGGCGACCGCCAAAAGGCCGCCCGCCTGCCCGCCCAGTGGGAAAGACCCAGCAACAATGAAGCCGGCTCCGAATGGAGCCGGCGGAGTTGCTGGGGTGCGACGGGTGCAGTGGCACCCGTCGCGATTTTCAGTGTCTGCTTTGCAGACACTGAAAATCATTATGGGGCCCTGTTAGGGGGCCCCTCGACACCCGTTCCCGCCATCCTGTTCCTGGCGGTAAAAACCGCCAGGAACGGGATGGCGGGAAGGGGGTCGGAATCCCCATGGCGGCGCTGCAAGCAGCGCCGCCATGGAGGATTCCCTGGGCCAGGGGTAAACCGGCAGGAAACCGCCGGTTCCCCTTTTCTGACCGCGGCTTTACCGCCGCGGTCAGAATGGCCCAGGAAGCACCGCCAGCCTGTTGGCGGTGCTTCCGCGGTCGTTGGTCCTGGCGGTCCAAGACCGCCAGAGTCAGAATGACCCCCTATATCATGAAATGCTAGAAAGGGACCTGCATAGTGGTTCAGAGGTCCCAGCATGCTGAAAACCATGCAGCAACATGACTGCCTTTTCACTTCACCAGCCAATCCGCTGAGTCCCATAACACTATAACTGCACCTCGTTGGTCAAGAAGCAGGACACAGACACACTACCAACAAAAGATCACATCAAAACCAACATCCTTACAACTACACACCCTACACAGTGTAACATTCTTCTCATGTAGACAACCCCTTTGTTGACCCACATAGGGGTAGTAGGTGCTATATAAATGCTGCAATACAGTGAAAGCCATGTTTGTTGCTTTTTAGTAAAGATTCCCTACCCCCTTCTGTCTGTCTACACCCATCTTATTGAGCAAGGTGTCCTGTAAATTCTGTAGTGCATTTGTAGTTGCTTTTTTCATTAAGAATGTATATGTCTTCCATTATTTTTCGAGGCATCTAGTTTTCCTTTCATTAAAATCAGGGTTCAGTCAGATTCGATGTCCTTTTTTGAGGGCATAGTGGTGTTGTTTTGAGAGGACACACCCATATCGAAGGCTTCATTAGCCATTTCTTGAATTGCTTTACTTGTTACTCCATTCTTGAAAGGAATGTGGTAGTCATTTTCTTATACTGAGCTTAATTCAAAGTTCTTCCATGGTCTGGAGACTTTGATTATATTGGATTGAGAGGAATCTTGCGCTATTGAAGGCAAAATGAACAATGTGGTGGGTGCTCCTAAGGTAGAAGTGTTCCCTATTATTGAGATTCTTGGAGGGAGTATAACGGGAAGGTTGTGCTCTGCATAGCATGTGGGTCTAGTGACTAGTTAGTGTACTCTGCTGTTGGCCAGTAGGTCTCATGTTGGCGTAGTTCAGATGTATCGAACAAGATGTTGAGGCTGCCTTGGATGTAAAGGTTTTCGTGCTGTATTATGGAGTCCATTGCCTCGGCGAAAGTACGGCTATGTGTGTGGTTGTGGGGGGGGGGGGAGTATAGAAGGCGACTGAGACTGTGGCAGATTTAGAGCAGTGAACAAGTATTGCTTCGGCTTCTGAAAGCAGGCTGTAATGAGGAGTGAGTAGTGTTTTTGTCAACCATAGCCATTCCGTCCTCCAACTTTCCCACTTGGTTGATTTTTGAAGGTTAGATGTCAGTCTTGGGTGCCACATCCTCACCTTACCGAGGTTTATATGATGCAAAAGAGAAACGGGTTAAGATCAGCTAATGGATTGTATAGGTGGTTTCCCTTTTTGGTTGGTGACCTGACATTGATTAGCATACAGGACAGTTGCTTGTTGATCTGGCCAAAAAGGTTTGCCATGACCTACTGTTTCGGGTGCAATTCTGCCTCACCATTCTGTCAGGCAGTCAAGGGGCACTGAAAGCTCTCTGTTCTTGTAATGTGGGGTTGCAGTCCTGGGAGTGGCTGAAGGTCAGTCTTGAAGGGTTCTTCAGAATAGTTCTGCTGCTTCTCTACAATTTCTTTTGGAATGGAGGGGGTGTAGATTTACCTTTCAGTTTCCTAGCCAGTTGCAATGCAGTTGCTCCCTCTGGTGCTTGGTCCACTGATTGTCAGTATGGAGCTCAGGCCAGGGTGGCAGCAGAGGTGGCGAGCTAGGTCCACAATGGAGCTCATCTTGTTGCTTAACTATGCCAAAGGGGCATAGTAATTAGTTTGGATGAGAATAGGAAGTATGGATAGCAAGAGCATACCTATAGAATTGATAGGAATGTTTACTTAGTTGAGTTTGTTAGCTTTCCTGTTTATGTCCTATGCGACAGGTTGGAATTCGGGGCATGTCTAAATGGTAGTGGTGGATATTCTCCCGAGATTTTGTAGAGAGAGATGGAGTATAAGACAAGTGGGTAATATTTAGGAAGGCTGAGGACGAAAGACAAGATGGTTAGGTAATGGAGCGGTGGTAAGGCAAAAGATGGATGCTGTTAAACATTGGGATTGGGGGACTAATATCAAAGGATTGCAAGACAGGGAGGCTTATATGGTGGAGTAAATTAACGAAATAGAGGGAAGTCGAGTTAGAGTGATGTTTAACTGGAAGAAGCATGAGGATGAGAGAGACACAGGGAGGTCACTAGTGGGTAACAGTCGTTAGCAGGATACAGTAGTAGAGCTGAGATTTTGTTTTCTATGTTCATAGTTCTTTTTTCTTTTAAGTGATTTTCTTGCTGTAGGAAAGTATCATCTTGCCTGGCATGTTACCCCCATTTTCACTGTATGTATGTTAGTTTTTGCCGTTGTGTCACTGGGATCCTGTTAGGCAGGACCCCAGTGCTCATAGTGTATGCCCTGTATGTGTTCCCTGTGTGGTGCCTAACTGCATCACTGAGGCTCTGCTAACCAGAACCTCAGTGTTTATGCTCTCTCTGCTTTTAAAATTGTCACTGCAGGCTAGTGACTAATTTTACAAATTCTCATTGGCACACTTGTACACCCATATAAATCCTTTGTATATGGTACTTAGGTACCCAGGGTATCGGGCTTCCAGGAGATCCCTATGGGCTGCAGCATTTCTTTTGCCACCCATAGGGAGCTCAGACAATTCTTACACAGGCCTGCCACTGCAGCCTGAGTGAAATGACATCCACGTTATTTCACAGCCATTTTTCACTGCACATAAGTAACTTATAAGTCACCTATATATCTAACCCTCACTTGGTGAAGGTTGGGTGCCAAGTTACTTAGTGTGTGGGCACCCTGGCACTAGCCAAGGTGCCCCGACATCGTTCAGGGCAAATTCCCCGGACTTTGTGAGTGTGGGGACACCATTACACGTGTGCACTGCACAGAGGTCACTACCTATGTGTAGCGTCACCATGGTAACTCCGAACATGGCCATGTAACATGTCTAAGATCATGGAATTGTCACCCCAATACCATCCTGGTATTGGGGTGACAATTCCATGATCCCCCGGGTCTCTAGCACAGAACCCGGGTACTGCCAAAATGCCTTTCTGGGGTTTCCACTGCAGCTGCTGCTGCTGCCAACCCCTCAGACAGGATTCTGCCCTCCTGGGGTCTGGGCAGCCCCGGCCCAGGAAGGCAGAACAAAGGATTTCCTCTGAGAGAGGGTGTTACACCCTCTCCCTTTGGAAATAAGTGTGAAGAGCTGGGGAGGAGTAGCCTCCCCCAGCCTCTGGAAACACTTTGATGGGCACAGATGGTGCCTATCTCTGCATAAGCCAGTCTACACTGGTTCAGGGACCCCCCAGCTCATCTCTGGCGCGAAACTGGACAAGGGAAAGGAGAGTGACCACTCCCCTGACCAGTACGTCCCAGGGGAGGTGCCCAGAGCTCCTTCAGTGTGTCCCAGACCTCTGCCATCTTGGATTCAGAGGTGTTGGGGGCACACTGGACTGCTCTGAGTGGCCAGTGCCAGCAGGTGACGTCAGAGACCCCCTCTGATAGGCTCTTACCTCTCTTGGTAGCCAAACCTCCTTTCTTGGTAGCCAAACCTCCTTTTCTGGTTATTTAGGGTCTGTCCTCTGAAGTATTCTTCAGATAACGAATGCAAGAGCTCACCAGAGTTTCTCTGCACTTCCGTCTTCGACTTCTGCCAAGGATCGACCGCTGACTGCTCCAGGACGCGTGCAAAACCGCAACAAAGTAGCAAGACGACTACCAGCAACATTGTGGCGCCTCATCCTGACGGCTTTCTCCACTGCTTCCTGGTGGTGCATACTCTGAGGGCTGTCTGCCTTCACCCTGCACTGGAAGCCAAGAAGAAATCTCCTGTGGGTCGACAGAATCTTCCCCCTGCTAACGCAGGCACCAAAAGACTGCATCACTGGTTCTCTGGGTCCCCTCTCATCCTGACGAGAGTGGTTCCTGGAACACAGGAGCTAGATCCAAGTGACCCCCACAGTCCAGTGATCCTTCAGTCCATGTTTGGTGGAGGTAAGTCCTTGCCTCCCCACGCTAGACTGCAAACCTGTGTACTGCGTGATTTGCAGCTGCTCCGGCTTCTGTGCACTTCTCCAAGGATTCCTTTGTGCACAGCCTAGCCTGGGTCCCCAGCACTCCGTCCTGCAGTGCTCAACCCTCTGAGGTGGACTCCGACATCGTGGGACCCCCTTTTGTGACTCTGAGTTCACAGAACTTCCAAGTGCCTGCACCGGTACTTCTGCGGGTGCTGCCTGCTTCTGCGGGGGCTCTCTGAGTTGCTGAGCGCCCCCTCTGTCTCCTACTCCAAGGGGCGACATCCTGGTTCTTCCTGGTCCCCAGCAGCACCCAAAAACCTCTACTGCGACCCTTGCAGCTAGCAAGGCTTGTTTGCGGTATTTCTGCATGGAAACACTTCTGCAACATCCAGCACGCCGTGGGACATCTTCCATCCAAAGGAGAAGTTCCTAGCCCTTTTCGTTGTTGAAGAATCCTTGGCTTCTTCCACCCAGAGGCAGCCCTTTTGCACCTTCATCTGGGGTTTCCTGGGCTCCTGCCCCCCGGACACTGTTGTGACTCTTGGACTTGGTCCCCTTGACTTGCAGGTCCTCACGTCCAGGAATCCGTCTTCAGTGTTTTGATGGTGCTTGTGGTTCTTGCAGAATCCCCCTATCACGACTATTGTGTCTTTCTGGGGTATTAGGGTAACTTTACTCCTACTTTTCAGGATCTTGGGGTGGGGTATCATGGACACCCTGACTGTTTTCCGACAGTCTCAGTGACCCTCTACAAGCTCCCATAGGTCTGGGGTCCATTCGTGATTCGCATTCCACTTTTGGAGTATATGGTTTATGTTGCCCCTAGACCTATGTTCACCTATTGCATCCTATTGTGATTCTACATTGTTTGCACTACTTTTCTTACTGTTACTTACCTGTTTTGGGTTTGTGTACATATAACTTGTGTATATTACTTACCTTCTAAGTGAGGGTACTCTCTGAGATACTTTTGGCATATTGTCATAAAAATAAAGTATCTTTATTTTTAGTAACTGTGAGTATTGCGTTTTCTTATGGTATTGTACTATATGATATACGTGGTTTAGTAGGAGCTTTGCATGTCTCCTAGTTCAGCCTAAGCTGCTTTGCCATAGCTACCTTCTATCAGCCTAAGCTGCTAGAAACACCTCTATTCTACTAATAAGGGATAACTGGACCTGGCACAGGGTGTAAGTACCACAAGGTACCCACTATAAGCCAGGCCAGCCTCCTACACTTGCCATGGTATATTATCAGTACAGTGGTTGCTTGACAAACCTACGTAAACTGTTACGTTCACTGACTCATTTCAGAGAGATAGCCCAAATAGTTAAAACTGGCGCAACAGCTTATCTACCACGAATACCTGAATGATGGTTGGAGCCAGTGTTTAATTTGTAAATAAAAAGGTGCCGTGCTCCTCTTAAACACACGGCTGCTGCAATTAAAAGTGCGAGCACATAATACTGAGGCAGCATAATCCTGAAGCCACCTCGGCCCTCTTTAGTCCATTTATAGCCACTCCCTGCCCCTTCAGCTCACTCTTGCAGCTTTCTGCTTTTCCCCTTTCTGACGCCTTTTCATTTTTCTCTTCCTCTGTCTTTCCCACGTGTCTTTTGCTGGCAGTAAATGCTTGAGACAGAAAACTAAGCGCCGGCCCTCAGAAATAAGTACTGGTGCTCAGCACCGGAAACAACAAGCACAAATTAAGCACTGGTTGGTGCGTACGAGTCAAACATCAGCTCACAACATGGAGCTCAGAGCATCTTATTCAGTCATGAAATAGAACCAGTCCAGGTCAGCTTGCTATGCTTAAATTATGCTTTTGGTTGGTTATCAGAGCCACATAAGAAGTTGGTCAGGTTGAGCAACAGGAAATATGTTATGAAATAAAAACATTTTTGTAAAAGTAGTAGCAACTGTGTGTTTGTAAGGCTGGTTGATACCTCAATATCTGCTTTTGCACTCCAGGGCATGCCGCCATCTCTAAGACTTACTCCTGGAAGTAAAGAAACGATCACTGGTACTGCATGCCAATCAATGTTTTTTAGGCCAAGAACGCAAGCGCTCTGGCCTGTTGTAATCTATCTGTGGGCTTTTAACCGCGCACACCGCACGCCCATCACTATCACTCATTCATGGGCTTGCCTTTCAAAAACCCTCTGTTATCATTGGAAAAGCTTTACATTTGTCCCTCTTTTGTCTGCGGTTTTGGTACCACCTTGGACACAACACTATTACATGGATATTTTGCACGTTTGCCGATACGTTTGACTGCGAGCAAACTTCCTTTTCCTTTTGTGTCTCCTTTGCGCTCATGCTCATGGCGGCCGTGGCGCTTTGAATCAGCTCACTTATGTCAATTATTTTACTTTTCATTTTCAATTTATGTGGCAAGAAAAATCCAGTTAGGAATTTACAACGCTACTAGCTCAAACTCGAGCAAACGGAAGATCCATTGCATTGCAAATGTTTGTTATATGCAGCAGCCAATAGGAAGAAGCTGTCCCATTTCGTTCTTGCTTACAAGGTCTAAAAATCAAAACTGGTCAGTGTTCCAGTTTCACTGAGAAATACTCACAAGTATCAAAGTTGTCCCCACCAGTTCATTTGGTTGCCTTTCTGCTGGAGTTAAGTCCAGAGGTAAATTGTTCTTTCCTCTTTCTGCGAAAGACAAGGTTAGCCCTCAATAAAGTTTGTGCATTCAGGACTTAAATAGAGTGTTCCAAAAGCTGTGTGTGGCTGATCACTAGAAATGTCAGCGATCCTTAACAGCCGGCGAAGGACGATCTGAATGCAGCGAGTGCAGTCTATAAAATGCCTCCTTTAGTTTTTACCCTTCTTTTCTCGCCATTAGGCCATTTAACACCTTGGTGTTGGACAGATTAAAATTTAGAACCTCCCATCTCGCCGAGGTGAGGGGCACTTTTGCCAGGTGGTACTAAGGGAACCTGAGGAGGTCAAAGGGTGGGACGCCCAAAAAGATTGTCACACCCGGCACCACCAGCGCTAAAGCTGGTCCTGTTGGTGACAGTTGGGGTTAATAAGTAAAAAAGAACTTGAGGCATTAACAACAAATATACTGCCTTCTATAAATACCCTCTGCATGCAGAAACGGGGTCTGCATAAGATTCTTTTAGCCATTGGATTATTTCTCAATCGCACATAATTGTTTGTTTTACCCAAGATAAACTGCATACTGTAGTGGTTCCCAACCTGTGGTCTGGGGACCCCTCAGGGTCCGCAAAGTCTCCTCAGGGGGTCCGCAACTGCTTAGAAAATTAAAAAATATTAACAGATTAGGTGCCCAGCTTTCAGTAATGACTCAGTGAGGGGTCCCCTGATTCTAATAATGATTCATTAGGGATCCTTGTGTTCCAGTAATGAAAATGTGGGGGTCCACAGAAGTCAAAAGGCTGGGAACCACTGGCATACTGTATTCAGTACATACTTGACATACAAAGAGGAGTTTTGTGTCCGCCTCCTTCAGGAATGTGCTTATTTGGCTCATAAACCACCAGACATTGGTGAAGACATTGCCAATCACATCCTGGATCAGCCCACAGGAGTATTTTAGTTTCACTTTCTTCCATTGGTCATTTGGATGTTCCTTTCACCTCCATTAGAATGCATGTGTGCCAAAGTCATTAAGGCCCAACTCCTACCTGAACAGGCTGAGAATGTTTCCATAATCATTGCCATGTCTGCCTTTGATGCAGTTGTTGTCTCTCCTTATCTTTCAAACTAACTAACAATGTCAAGTCATTCAAAAAATGGCTTCGAAAAAAGACCTGATGCACGGATAATGACCTCAATAAGACACCTGCTGCGACATTAGTCTGGGACATGTGCCTTGTTATCTCTATATCAAGGTTAGATAACAATAACAAACAGTGTACTCTGAATGGGCATGTTTTTACGACCAGCATATTGATGCACCCAGGTTGTCAGACATTCCTACGGTTATGTCAGAAATTCCAATCTCAGATAAGGTATAGCAAATAGGCCTGCCATCAACCACTTGCCAGGAGAGGTCCTGTACCTCAGATTATCACGCAAGACACTGCCTGAAGATCTGCTGTGATGCTGTGGTTCTGCACTGAAAACTGATACCTAGAAAAGCCCGGCTGATATGTGTTTTCCTTTTAAGGGAAAACTTGCTCCCAACTGCTGATAGCTACAACGTTTTGTTGAAAACATGTATATAGTGAGTTGATTGTCCCTAAGAAACTCCAGGTGCAAGTCAAACTGCTCCATGGTCTCATAATATAGTGGAGTTAATACTCAATGTGCAGGTCCTGTTCAACAACAGAACTGAGCTGCTGCTTACTCAAGTCAGAACTAACATTAAAAAGATGTTACATAAACTGGCATTTATTTAAAGTAAATTGCAGTTAAAGGAAGTAACTAGGGTGCCTTGCACCTCTTAACTTCAGGAAGACCTTTTGCAATAAACATGTAAAAATATGAAAAGGTTTCTTCTAAGTTTAAAAATTGTATTTCATAGACATGCAGAACCATTTCACCTTAGTAAATCAGATAATGTCACTGCATTAAAACGTTTTTTAAAGTGATAATCTTAAAAAATTAATTTTGAAACATTCATTCTTCCCCCTCCTTCCGACCCTGACAACAATGCTAATAGTGAACTCAGAGGCAAATTATTTGTTATGTGCACCCTCTGGGGGTCCAGGGTTGCTATTATATATGAACAACACAATAGTTTATTAAATCAAACACAGGAGAATGTTTTCTACAGTGCACATCCTGAAGTCATGTACTTTGAGGTCCTCTTACATGCGATAATGAAGAAAACGGAGTGAAAGTGAATCAAAAAATTGCCTAGGATTACACAATTTGGTCAAGTGGGGGAGCCAGGATTGATCACAGGTTTTCTTGGACCACATTGTGCAATTCAATTCAGTCATCAGATGTACATGATTTGCTTCCCCTACACTTAGCTTACCTCCATTTTCCTGATCACCACCTGTAGGAAGCTGACGCTATATATACTATATCAAAGTGAGATATAGTGTGCACAGAGGCCAGGGATTCCCCAGAGGTTTAACAGAGGCTAAAGTAGATATTACTAATGCTCTCTTTTGTGGTAGTGTGGTCGAGCAGTTGGGCTTATCAGAGGGTAGTGCAAAGCATTTGTTGTACACACATAGACAATGGAAGCAGCACACACTCAATGACTTAGCTCCAGACCAATGGTTTTATATAGCAAAAATACCTTTTCTTAATTTATTTTTAGAACCACAAGATTCAAGTTGCAGGTAAGTACTTCAATAGTTTCATTTTTCACACATGCAAGGGGCTTAACTGTGTGGCAGGGGTGTGCCAATTGTAGAAAGAAAGGTACAGATTTTGGTAAAGAACACTGGTGCTGAGGCCTGGTTAGCAGGATCCCAGGCCCCAGCACACTTTCAATCAAAGTTGACATTAACACTAGGCGAAAAGTGGGGGGTAACGAGGCCAATAGTGGTACTTTCCTACACAACACCCCCCCCCCTAAATGAAGGAGGATGAGACTAACCTTTCTGAAGAGAGTCTTCATTATCTAAGTGGAAGAACCTGGAAAGGCCATCTGCATTGGCATGGGAAGTCCCAGGTCTGTGTTCCACTGAAAAGTCCATTCCCTGTAGGGATATGGACCCTCTCCGAATTTTAGGGATCTCACCTTTCATTTGCATTAGCCATCTGAGAGGTCTGTGATCGGTTTGAACAATAAATTGAGTACCGATAAGTATGGTCTCAGTATTTTCAGGGACCAAACCACAGCAAATGCCTCCTTCTCAATGGCACTCCAATGCTGCTCCTTGGGGAGTAACCTCCTGCTAATGAGAGCAGCAGGCTGGTCAAGGTCATCATCATTGGAGGCATCTGTCTGGACAATGAACTTCCTAGAATAATGTGGAGCTTTGAGAACTGGTGCTGCACACATTGCTTCTTTCAGGGTGTCAAAGGCCTTTTGACAGTCAGGAGTCCATTTTACCTTTTTGGGCATCTTCTTTGAGGTCAGTTCTGTGAGGGGAGTCACGATGGATCCATACCCCTTCACAAACCTCCTGTAGTAAACCAGTGAAGCCAAGGAATGCCCTGACTCGAGTCTGGGCTTTTGGAGCTTCCCAGTCCAGAATTGTCTGGATCTTGGGTTGTAAAGGTTGTGCTTGGCCTCCACCTGCAAGGTGGCCCATATATACAACTGTGCCCTGCCCTATATGGCACTTATATGCTTTAATAGAGAGGCCTGCTGATTGCAAGGCTTGCAAAACCTTTTCCAGGTGGATCAGGTGAACCTGCCAACTGGAGCTAAAGACAGCAATAACATCTAGATATGCTACACTAAAGGACTCCAATCCAGCAAGGACTTGGTTCACCAACCTTTGGAAGGTGGCAAGGCCATTCTTTAGGCCCAAAGGGCATAACAGTAAACTGATAATGCCCATCAGGAGAGAATGCTGTCTTTTCTTTTGTTCCAGGTGCCATCCTAATATGCCAGTACCCTGCAGTTAAGTCAAAGGTACTTAAAAATGTGGCGGCCCCCAACTTGTCAATCAATTCATCTGCTTTGGGTATAGGGTATAGGGTACTATGTCTTAGTGGAAGAGTTGAGACCTCTGTAGTCCACACACAACCTCATTTCTCTCTTGCCATCTTTGGTATGAGGTTTGGGGACTAAGACCACTGGGCTCACTGGGCTAGCCCAAGGACTGTTAGAGTGCTCTATAACCCCTAACTCCAGCATTTTGTTGACTTTCACTTTGATGCTCTCTTTGACTTGGTCAGATTGTCTATAAATCTTATTTTTGACAGGTAAACTGTCTCCTGTGTCCATATCATGGGTACACAGGTGTGTCTGGCCAGGGGCCAAAGAGAAGAGCTCTGCATAATGCGGTAGGACCTGCCTGCAGTCAGCTTGCTGTTGGGCACAGAGGGTGTCTGAATAGACAACTCCATCTACTGACCAATCCTTAAGGTCAGTTGAGAGGAGGTCAGGGAGAGGTTCACTCTCTGCTTCCTGATCCTCATCAGTAACTATCAGTGTTAGACTCGGCTTCCTTGGCGTGGTCTCCCCAAACTTTTTGCCTCTGTTTCTCAGGTTGTTGAAGTGTGCTGGACTCTGTTTTTGCTGTTTTTGTTACTCTTGGCACTTTACCACTGCTAAACAATGCTAAAGTGCTCCTACGTAAAATGTATGTGTAATTGGATTTCCCTGATTGGAATATTTGATTAACTGGTAAGTCCCTAGCACAGTGCACTAGAGGTGCCCACCGCCCGTAAATCAAATGCTACTGGTGGGCATGCAGCACTGGTTGTGCCACCCACATTAGTAGCACTGTAAACATAGCTCAGACCTGCCTCTGCAGTATCTGTGTGCAGTTTTAAACTGCCAATTCGACTTGGCAAGTATAGCCACTTGCCAGGCCTAAACCTTCCCTTTTATTACATGTAAGACCCTTAAAGTAGGCCCTCAGTTGCCCTATAGGCAGGGTCCAGTATATGTTTAAGTAGGACATATACTAATGTGTTTTATATGTCCTGACAGTGAAATACTGCCAAATGTGGTTTTCACTGTTGCAAGGCCTATCCCTCTCATAGGTTAACATAGGGGCTGCCTTTAAACATGATTAAAGCATAGATTCCCTTTGGGAGTGGATAGACATGTGGAGTTTGGGGTCTCTGAACTCACAATTTAAAAATACATATTTTAGTAAAGTTGGTTTTGAGATTGTGTGTTTGAAAGTGCCACTTTTAGAAAGTAGGCATTTTCTTGCTTAAACTATTCTGTGACTCTGCCTGTTCGTGGATTACCTGTCTGGGTCAGTTTGACAGTTGGGCTGTTTGCACCTCTCTCTAGACTGTGACACAAAGGGATCTGGGTGTAGCCTGCATATCCTGATGAGCCGTCTGTGGAGGGAGGGGAGTAGTGGTCACTTACACCTGAAAGGGCTGTGCCTGCCCTCACACAATGCAGTCTCCAACCCTCTGGTGTGTGTCTGTAGCCTGGCCTGGGGAAGGCAGGATTTCACAAACGAGAGAGACTTTCCTGTGAAGTAGGCCTATTCCAAAGGCCAACGTGGGTATAGGAAGAGCACCCAAACCCCTGAAAGATTTGATCACCTCTGGACATCAAGAGGAACCTCTGCCTGGAGAAGAGGTGAAGAGCTGAGGAGAAGTGCTGCCCTGCCTGTGACTATGCTTTGTGGAGCTATCCTGCAGATGCTGCTTCTTCCTGTGCAAGGGGACAAAGACTCGACTTTGTTGTGCATTCCTGCTTGTGAAGAAATCTCCATGGGCTTGTCCTGAGCTTGCCTCCTGTTGTTGAAGTTTCAGGGCCAAAGACTTCCCCTGCCAGCACCTGGACTCTTTTCTGGGACTCCTGCCATGGCAAGTGGTGCCCTATCCAGTTCCTGGGGCCTTGACAGGTGAAGCTGGCAGACCAAGACTGAAAATCCACACACAGACCGCCATGCTGGGAAACTTTCAACGCACCTTCCGAGAAGTGGCTGATAAATGACGCGCCACAGGCTTCACGGCTGAAATCTATGTTCCACCTGCACCGCGGCTGGAAGATCGACGCACGTGGCTAGAGAAATGACGCACAACACCCGCTGACGGAGGCTGATAACGTCGCAACCCACATAGCACGGTTTTGCTGATACCGTGCAACAGACCCTGCCCAGACCTGAGGGTGCTTGTCCAGATCAGCGCATCACTCTCCTGCGGAGAGAAGAAACGACACACACCGACCCCTCCGGAGGAGGAACGACGCAGGGTCTCACTTGTGGGTGAGAAATCGACGCATCGTTGCCCTTTTTCCACGCACACTCGCCCGTGCAGTGTTATTTTGACGCTACAAAGGTACTTTTGAATGCTAACAGTGTTATTACTGTTTTCTCAAGGATTTAAGACTCTTTTTGCTTTTTAATTCTTAACTTGACTTGTGTATGGTGGATTCTTGTTGTTTGGTCTTGTTTTGTTTAGATAAATATTTCCTATTTTTCTAAACCTGTGTTGTGACATTTTGTAGTGTTTTCACTGAGTTACTGTGTGTGTTGGTACAAATACTTTACAACTAGTCTCTGAAGTTAAGCCTGCCTGCTTGTGCCAAGTTACCAAGGGGGTGAGTGGGGGTTTTAGCTGAGGGTGATTCTCCTTTACCCTGACTAGAGTGAGGGTCCTTGCTTGGACAGGGCGTAACCTGACTGCCAACCAAAGACCCCATTTCTAACAATCAGCATGGTTATGTCTGCCCCATCATTGTAGAGCTTTAGGCGGTTAACGTGGATCACTCTCTTGGGTGTCCTGCTAGTGCCTAGGTCTGCCAAGTAGGTAACCTGACTCTTCTTTTTCAGGATTGGGTAAGGGCCACTCCATCTGTCCTGAGGTGCCCTTAGAGTCACAGGCTTCAGAACCCAAACCTTCTGCCCTGGCTGAAATTCTACCAGTGCAGCCTTTTGGTCATACCACAACTTCTGGAGTTGTTGGCTGGCCTCAAGGTTTTTGGATGCCTTTTCCATGTACTCAGCCATCCTAGAGTGGAGGCCAATCACACAGTCCACCACATCTTGTTTAGGCTCAAGGAGAGGTCTCTTCCAGCCTTTTCTAACAAGTGCTAGTGGTCCCCTTACTGGATGCCAAACAGAAGCTCAAAGGAGGAAAACCCTACTTCCTTCTGTGGCACCTCTCTGTGGGCGAAAAGCAAGCATGGCAGGAAGACATCCCATTTCCTTTTGACTTTTTCAGGGAGCCCCATGATCATGCCCTTTAATGTCTTGTTGAATCTCTCAACAAGTCCATTGGTTTGTGGATGGTATGGTGTGTTGAATTTGTAAGTCACCCCACACACATTCCACATGTGTTTTAGATCAGCTGACATGAAGTTTGTACCTCTGTCAGAAACCATCTCCTTAGGAAAAGCCACTCTGGTAAAAATACCAAACAGGGCCTTGGCTACTGCAGGAGCTGTAGTAGACCTAAGGGGAATTGCTTCAGGGTATCTGGTAGCATGACCCACTACTACCAGTATGTACTGATTCTCTGAGGCTGTGGGTGGCTCAAGTGGACCCACAATGTACACACCTACCCTTTTCGAGATGAAAATCCTTCGACCAGGTCAAACCTGAATCTTAATCCAGCGTCCTTGAAGCCCTCTTCGGATACACTGCCTGCGAGGTCCCGGTCAACTACATTCGGACTTAGTCACTTTTTAAAAGATTTTCTTCACCAGGACGAATCTGAAAGTCAGGCCAGGTCACGGTTGAGGCAAGTTAAATAAATTAAATTAAAATAAAGTCTCCACATTCTAGCCTATGGAGGCCATTCACTACAATGAGGGGAAAATGAAATTCGCTGTTTTACCTCACCAGGGCTCATAAAACTATTTTTATAAGGTCCTTGCTTATAGTTACATGGCACCCAACCCTAGGGGCACATAGGATACACCTTAGGGGTGACAAATGTAAAACTAAGGTAGTTTAAGATTTTGGAAGTACTTTTAATTCCAAATTCGAATTTGCATGTAACTTTAGTTTAAAAGCAGCCAGCAAGTAGGCCTGCCTTTAAAATGACACTGGGCACCTCAGCAGTGCACCTGTGGGTACACTACCTATACTCGGGTTCCGAAACCTACATGCCCTACCATATACTAGGGACTTATAGGTAGGTTAATATTGCCAATTATAATCAGCCTAATTTGCATATCCACTTCACACAGAGCACTGGCCCTAGAACTGGTAAGCAGTACCCTGGGCACAGCCAAGAGTCAGTAACCACCAGTATATGTCCAAAACGTTTGGGGGTGGCCAGGGCAAAAAATAAGACTTTCCTTGCTGCCTCAATCCTTCAAGATTGGGACAAGTCTTTTGTCCCTGGCACAGATGTTCCCTTGAGGGTCCCCCTAGGCCCAGGAGCTCTACCTGATAAGGCTCCAGCTCCATGGACTTGGTTCCCTCAGGGGATCAGACATCTTCCCGAGAAGAGAGGTTTTGTTTCTTGTGCTGTTCAGAGGCTGGTTCCCCAGTCCTCTTATCTTTTCTCTTGGAAGGGTGGGCAATTATTCCAGGCTCCAGCCCTTATTTTTCACCCTGTGCTCTGCTTAGTGTTCTTGTTTTCACACACACCAGTTCAGGGATTCCCAGTATGGCTGCTTGGGGTTTGAGCTCAAACTCAGCCCAAGCTGAGGACTCCAGGTCATTCCCTAACAAGCATTCCACTGGGATTGCATTCCACTACCTGTTTCAGGCCAGTAACCCTTCCCCATTCTAAAGTCACCATATCCATGGGATGGACTTAGTCAAATTGTCAGCATTGGTAACTGGATATGTTTGTCCAGCCAAATACTGTCCTGGGGAAAACAGTTTCTCTGTCACCATGGTGACACAGGCACCTATATCCATCAGGGCTTCTAACTTTGTCCCTTTGATTAAGAGCTGCTGCCTGTATTTTTGCATGTTAGGCGGCCAGGCAGCCAGTGTGGCTATATTCACCTCACCCTCAGAAACTAAAGCAGCTTCAGTGTGGACCCTGATTTGCTCCTCGCACACTGTTGATCCCACCCGGAGACTGGCTATTCCACTACTCACTGGAGTAGTGCTAGTAGGGTTTGGCTTGGGACAGGCCATGTCTCCAGTTTGGTGTCCATGCTGTCTATGTTTGTGACACCAGACCTTCTTCGGATCCAAGTTTTTACCCTAATACCTATTTGTGGACTGTGAAGAGACTCGGGTCCACCCTCCTGAGCAGGTTTTTGGGGCCCTTGTGAAGACTCTTTGTTTTTGTCCTTAGCTGTCTTACCACCCTTCCCCTGGGGAGGCTTTGTGACCCCTTTCTTTTGGTCACCCCCTGTGGAAGTCTTGACCACCCTAGTCTTGACCCAATGGTCTGCCTTCTTTCCCAATTCTTGAGGAGAAATTGGACCTAGGTCTACTAGATGTTGATGCAACTTTTCACTGAAGCAGTTACTTACCAGGTGTTCCTTCATAAACAAATTATAAAGCCCATCATAGTCCTGCACTCCACTGACAGTTATCCAACCATCTAGTGTTTTCACTGAGTAGTCAACACAATCAACCCAGGACTGGCTTGAGGTTTTGTCAGCCCCTCTGAACCTAATTCTATGCTCCTCAGGGATGAATCCAAAGCCCTTAATCAGGGTAGCCTTCATGTGGTCATAGGATTCAGCATCTGCACCAGTGAGTGTGAGGAGTCCTTACACTTATCAGTAAACAGTTCCCAAAGGAGAGCTCCCCAGTGAGATCTGTTTAACTTTCTGGTTTCACAAGCCCTCTCAAAGGCTGTGAACCACTTGGTGATATCATCATCTTCTTCATATGTTGGGACAATCCCTTTGGGGATTTTTAGGATATCAGTATTCTCTCTGACTCTGTTTATATTGCTGCTACCATTAACGGGTGTTAAGTCCATTTCTGCTCTGTCCCTTTCTATAGTTAGGAGCTGTTGCACCAAAGCTAATCATTTGGTCATCCTTGCTAAAAGGAGGTCCTCTTCATTGAGGGTGCCCTCAATGTTTCCAGAGGAGCTGGACTCCCATGTGGAAGCTCCAGATCCTGTGAGGTCTATCTTTTGAGACAACCCTGGTCTCCCTTGTTAGGAGAGGAGAGGGAGGTCATCCTCCTCATTGCTAACATCTTACCTGTCTGAGTGGAGATCTTCCTCCTCAGCAGGATGGTCCCTTGTATACTCTGCCAAGAGCTGCCAGAGCTTGACCTTGGTAGGGTTGGAACCTGTTCTAATCTTTCTCAGCTTACTGAGGGGCCTTAACTCTGCCTAGATGGAGGTAAGGGGTGAGGTTGAGTTCCACAACTATTTCCTCTGAGCTGCTCACTATGTTACTAAAAGTTGTGGTTACTTTTTTGGAAACTATAAACTACTTCTAGTAACTAATTTCTAACTTACAGTAACTTTTAAATCTAAAAAGAAATGCTAAGGAGACTTAACCAAGGCCATAGCAGGACTTAAAAAATTTAGAAAAATATGCCAAATTCAAATATCAGTTTTCTAAAGGTAATTTCGGAATTTAGTCGTGTGATCAGGTATTGGCTAAGTAGTCCAGCAAATGCAAAGTCGTAGACCCCACTGCTAATCCACCACTGTAGAAAGCTGGCTCTATATTTACTATAGCAAAGTGAGATATAGTGTGCACAGAGCCCAGGGACTCCCCAGAGCCTTAACAGTGGCTAAAGTTGATAATACTAATTCTCTCTTTTGTGGTAGTGTGGTGGAGCAGTTAGGCTTATCAGAGGGTAGTGCAAAGCATTTGTTGTACACACACAGACAATAGAAGTACACATTCAATTGACTTTTTATATAGCAAAAATATATTTTCTTAATTTATTTTTAAGACTACAAGATTCAAGTTGCAGGTAAGTACTGCAATAGTTTTGCATTTCACACATGTATCAAAAGTACTTTGAAATTGATAAGTTATACAGTTTTTGAAATATTGGCAATAATCTGTTTTAAAACTTGACACAGTGCAATTTTCAGAAACAGTTCCTGGGGAAAAGAAAAGTTAGATTGATTTGCAGGTAAGTACAACACTTACAGTTCAGTCTCCGGGAGTTAGGAAGTCCATAGGTCGGGGTTCAAGTTAACTCCAAACACTTGCCACCAGCAACACAGAGCCGGCCGGGTGCAGAGGTCAAAGTGTAGGTATAATTAACACAGGCTCCTGTGGAGGCTGGGAGCACTCGGTTTCAGATCTGCGGGCAGGTAAGTACCTGCGTCTTTGGAGGGCAGACCTGGAAAGAGTGAGAGGAGCACTGGGGGGGCACAAGTAGGCACCAAACATACAGCCTCAGCGGCGCTGGGACGGCCCGGATGCAGGATGTAAACAAGATGTTGGGTCTCTAATTATTCTCTATGAGGGACCCCAGGGGCCACTGAGAGGCTGCAGACAAGGTCCAGGGGATCGTCTCAAGCAAACCACAGGGTGTACAGGAAGGATGGCTGCTTGCTGAACATTGCTGCACCGGAGGTCGTGTTCTCCAAGGCCTGGGGGCTGCGGGTGCAGTATGCCTTTAGGCTTCGGATATCTTTCCCGGTCAGGGGGGTCCTTAGGATTCTGCAGGCGTCATCGTGGAGGGGTAGAGAGGTCAACCCAAGATAGGCACTTGCTCAGAATCACCTGGGGATCCTCTCTAGCTGGTTGGGCCATCTGGACACGAGCCATGAGCGTCGGGTGCAGAGTGGTTAGGATTCACGCATTCGGAGTGAGGCTGGAGTCCTTGGTTGCTGTTTCTTCTTGGACAGAGCTGCTGTCCACTGGAGTTCTTGGTCCTTTCGGGTTCAGGGCAGTCCTCTGGAGCTTGGAAGAGGTCACTGGTCCTGCTGGATGCATTGCTGTTCTTTTGCAGGTTCTTTGAAGCAGGAAACAGGCCGGTAGGGCTGGGGCCAAATCAGTTGTGTCTTCCTTCTTCTCTGCTGCTGGTTTCAGCTATGCATTCTTTCTCCTTCTTGTCAGGTTGCCAAAAATCTGGTGGGCTGGGTTCAGGGAAGCCCTTAAATCCTAGATTTAGGTGCATTTTAGGGGTCAGAGGTCAGTAGCCAACAACAACCCTTCTTGTTCCTACTCCCTCTGGGGAGGGGGCACAAACCTAATCCTATTGGTCCCTGTCCTCCAAATTAAGATGTAGGATTTTGCAGGGAGGGATCACCTCAGCTCTGGACACCTTAGGGGTGGTCCTGGCTGGGGTGGTCATTCCTCCCTGTTTTCCCTAATTTTCCCACTGGACCTGCAGCCAAAAGTGGGGCTTTGTCCGGGGGGTGGGCAACTCCACTAGTTGGAGGGCCCTGGGGCCCTGTAACCCGAGGGGGGTTGCATGACAGAACCACACATGCCGTTTCCACATATGCCTTTACTAAGTATGCTTTTACAACAAAATTTGTTGTAAAGGCATGCGTGGAAAAGACGCAGTTGTGGTTCCGACGGCATTGTTAAGGGATGAGACTGTTAATGTTAAAGCATTGGATTTTTCAAATTACCACTGCCACCCTGGTTCCCTGTTTAGGGACTGTTAGTAACCTAAAAACACAAAGAACACTTTAACTATGTATTGAATAGGGTTGTGTGGGGCTACAACAGCCTGTTTCTTTTTATTCAAATGCTGGTGCATTGAACTACATTCACTTGTGACACCCTTGGGTATAAAGGCAAACTTTGCAAAACTAAGCCAAAATCTGGTGTCTGAAGTGGAACAAGGATTTTTTGTTGGACCCTTCAGTAGTTACTTTTAATATTCACACACAAGTGAATCATTATTATGCAGACACCCATAGTAGTCATATAATCATGGTTACCACCTACAGGGATTAAGGAAGCATCTATTGCTGTAAATTTGTCAAGTGATTGATTTGTAAAAGGTAATTCCCATTCTGTGGGTTTCCATGTTTTTTTTTAAATCCAATGCACTTGAATTTATTTGGTTGAAATGGCGGCTCCTATTGCACTAGGAGTACATTTCCACACTTTCATTCACTATAAAACGAGCACAGGGCTACACCAGATTTGGACTTATGAAAAATGTTAACAGGGAACTTCTTTACAGTGTCCTCAATCATCCTGAACAACATTAAGGGAGACATTTCGGTTCTGGCCATGAGTCAGAATTGAAGCAGTTCCATTTCAAACTCATGAACAATAACTACAGAAAATAAGTACAGATGTTTTACATCTCTGTGGGTCATGATACCTTGGCACATGAGTCATTAAGACACATTTAAAACATAAAAGTGAAAGTGAAGGGTCCGTAAAAGGAGAAATCTGCAGCGAAAGGTAGGAAGGAACAGAGGAAGGGAGAGAGACCAAAGATAGGCTGGATCTCCCGTTTCCAGGAATCCAGTAGGAGAGGTTATATTTTAAGGGATCGCAATAAGTTAAAAAACTGGAAAGGTATCAGTATTCTGATAGCAGCTCTTCACCTTCTTTTCAGGGCTCTGTTGACAGTTGATCGGAGTACCAAAGGAAAAATAAATATAGCAGGAAAGGTGAAATGGGATGAAAGGCTGAATACAGCATTAAGAGGAAAGCAACGAGAAGGGATTGGATTCTAAGACTCCAAATAAGAAGAAAATAGCTGGACGGACACTCCTGCAAAACAGGACCTGGGCAAGAGCGCTTCTAGCAGCACAGCAGAAGTCACAATAGTGCATCAGTCTCTACAGACATTTCTGGTGGAGAGCCCAACTAATGTGTTCATATGGGTTGAGACTCCAGAAAAGCATTTGCATCCTCCTTATAGGGGTTATAATAGCTTTTATAATTTATAGATACAGTTTGAAGGGGAAAATCCAGGCATCATTAAGGCAGTCTTCTTGTCGTGTTTATCTGAAAAGTATGACATCATACTGGCTGAAGGTGGCTGAACCTTTGTTTTTATTAAGGAAAGCAACCCTTGGGGAGGAAGTGATAAGGGTAGATTTTTCTTACATAGTACCTGAAGAAATCAGGGAAATTGACACTAGTGAATGTGCTGTTAAACAGGCACCGGCCTTATACAAAAACCAAGGAGAAATGGATCAACACTCTATCTCAAATGTTATTCCCTTATGCAGAGAACCTCGTGTGCAGGCTCAATGCCCTTCAAACCCAGAAGAAAAGCGAGGTGTAAAGACAATATTAGATCAATTGCAATATCAGGACATAATAGTGCCTTGTCTTTTACAAATAAACATGCCCCTTTTTAGTGTCTCAAAACCAGTCAGATCCTATAGGATAGTTTTAGAATATAGGAATATGAACATATACGGAGTGCAAAATGCGCACAGCAGAACATAGCACTTGAAAACGTGTATCAACCGCCTTTAGTTTCGACGGGGTACAGTTCTTGTTTAGACACTTGCCTATGGGATGCAAGAGCAACCCTGGCTTATTTTCAGCAATATTGTTGTAAGTACAAACGACGGAAATCAGGAACAGAATGGAAAGAAGATTTATTCAGGAAATAACAACCCAACAAGGAAACGGCTGCTACTCGGCTGCCAAGCAATCCAACTCAAGAATTCACACGTCCGTGCCTGGAACATCAGCATCAACCAGGCTCCAGAATGTGAGTCTTGATGTCACCGAGGTTCCAGGCCCAGCATATGCATGCTAGGAATATAAGTAGAACATTAAAGATCACAACACATCCCCCTCCCTCACAATAATCCATACAACAAACTATGTAATAACAGAGTCAAGTAATATAGTCCTTCACCCAGAATGGTTTTGAACCTAACCTGGATGAAAACTTTGAGCATGGTGATGACTCCTTGGATGTTTCCATGCGTGGTGATGATTCCTTAGATGTTTCTATGAAATCTCTACTTTGATCTTGCAAAGTGGGAAAATTGGAGCCTTTCACTAGGCCTTCCCACCTCGCGATTCTAGACATGCTCCAAGCGTCACCATTATCAAGAATCACAATGTTCCCTTTTATTTCTTTAATACAAAACGGGCCCTTGAAAACAGACCTTCCCTTGGTTGTGAAACAGGGATTCTTCACTAACACCAAATCACCAATCTTCCACCTAACACCAGAAACACCATGTTTAGTGTCAAATCGTTGTTTGTAGATACACTGATATTTTTCCCTGAGACTGGGTGCCATATCAAATCTTTCACGATTGGAATTGGTTTGTGCAACCTTGTTATCAAACCATGCTGGAAATAGTTTAGTGCAACCCATCTTTCCCCTCATATACTCAATGCGAGTTATGTTGGTGACACCATTCGGGGTGTTACGATAAGCCCACCACAGATCCCTTAGAAGATTAGTCAAAGAAGTTCTAGTCTCGATGGCTTCCTGCACACAAGCCTTAACCATCCTGTTCATGCGCTCAGCTAGACCATTGGCCTGTGGAAGATATAAGGCAGTCCTCAAATGTACAATAGCCAGGGAATTTAAGAAATGTTTCATGTCCATCGAAGTCAATTGTACACCATTGTCAGTGACTAATTGGCTAGGTATACCCTCCTTAGAGAACTCCTCTTCAAGAAAGTCAATCACTGTACGAGTATCAATTGAACTCACACACTTGGTCACCACCCACTTGGACGTATAATCCACCAAAAGCATGACATACTGTTCATTCGCTGGTAAAAGATGAAACGGACCCATAAAATCCAAACCTAATTTCTTCCAAGCTTTTCCTGGCACTTGTACAGGAGACAATGGTGCTTTCATCACAACCTTGCTTTTATCATTGCTCGCACAACTCAAACAATCCTTCACAACCGCCTCAGCCTCACGGTCTAATCCTGGCCACCAGTATATAGCCCTAAGTCTAGATTTGGTCATACTCCTTCCCAAATGCCCTTCATGAGCCAGATTGAGAATTTTGTTCCTCACACCCACTGGTGGTATGGATTTACTCCCTCTAAACAATTCTCCTCCACTAAGAGAGAGTTCATTTTTTACATTCCAAAAACCTATCAAAGAATTAGGAACTTCTTTATAATCCGGCCAACCTCTGACAATGAACTTTTCAAGTTCATGCCTACCCTCATCACTTTCCACAGCCGCCCTCCACTCTTCCTCACTAATGGTCGCTTCTCTCACCCAATTGATAGTACATTCCTCTAGTATTTCTTCACCACTGTCAATAGAAGAACGGGACAAAAAATCTGCCACAATATTCTTTGGTCCCGGCACATATTCTACATTGAAGTTGTACTCCAACAATCCCTCCACCCACCTTCGTATTCTAGGAGTTAACACTTCATTTTTCTTAGGAGTGAAAATTTGAACGAGAGGCCTGTGGTCAGTCCTAACCACGAAGGGTAACCCCCAAGGATAAAATTTAAAGTGTTTGACTGCCCACATACAGGCAAGTGCTTCTCGTTCAATAACTGAATAATGTTGTTCTGTCACTTTGAGAGCACGGGAAGCAAAAGCGATCACCTTATCTTCACAATCTACTCTTTGAGTAAGGACCGCCCCCAACCCTTTAACACTCGCATCAGTGTACAAATAGGTTTTGGCACGCACATCAAAATGCCCTAAAGTGGGCATCTTTCAAATAAAAGTTTTTACCAAGGAAACAGCAGTTGCACAGCCCTCATCCCACACAAATTCAGAACCCTTCTTTAAAAGTGCTCTCAACGGTTGGGTTACACTAGCAAAATTGGGAATAAATTTGGAGTAATACTCCGCTAGCCCTAGAAATGACTTCACATCATCTTTGTCTTTGGGTTCAGGAGCACTAACTATGGAATCAACCAGCTCCAACTTGGGTTTGATTCCCTCACCAGAGATGGTGTGTCCCAAGTACGTTACAGAAGAGCCCTTGAATTTACACTTTTCTTTTTTTACAGTAAGACCTGCCTCAGCTAATTTGCGCAACACCTCTCTTAAGATTTTATCATGTTCACTCACCGTTCCCCCATGAATCAATATATCATCCTGGAAACACAATGTCCCAGGAATTCCTCCTAAGACTTTCTTCATAACTCGTTGGAAACATGCAGCCGCAGAGGACAACCCAAAAGGCATCCTCAAAAACTGATAAGCCCCTAAAGGTGTTACAAACGAGGTGAGATGCCTGGATTCAGGGTGCAATACAATCTGATGATAGGCCAAGGACAAATCCAATACACTGAACACTTTGGAACCTCCCAAAGAAGACAATTCTTCAGAAATATTAGGTAGAGGTTGACGATCCACCCAAATAAACTTATTGAGGTCTCTAAGATCAACACACATGCGGATCCGTTTCCCATTATCCTTCGGTGCTATGACAACAGGGGCCAGCCACTCAGAGGACTCTACCTCTTCAATGACCCGTGCTTTCAATAGTCTATCAAGTTCTACTTTGAGAGGTTCTAGCATTAACTTAGGCACTCTTCTGACTTTGTGTACAACTGAGGTTACATTTTTCTTAAGAATGATCTTGTGTTCAAAATTTACTAAACAGCCTAAGTCTTCCCTGAACACACTTGAAAACTCCTGGCAAATTTCTAACTGGTTATTTTCTTCAGACACCACCATAACCTGGTCTTTAGAATTGGGATCTAGTTTAATGCCCATGTCTCGTTGATGGCGCCATCCTAACAAATTATTGCCACGTTTGGCCACATAAACCTTTCCTACAGTAAACTTGTCCCGAAACTGAATTTTCATGATCTTGTACCCAACTACATCTATTTTAGCGCCACCATAACTGACTGGGTTGATGTCAGGTTTAGAGAGAGAATCTAGATTCTCATCAAAAATCTCCTTCCAGTTTTTATCACCAGCCATGGTGTATGGAGATCCGGAGTCCGCTACAACTGTAATGACTCTGTTGTCAAGTTTAATAGTACACTCAGGCATGACTACGGGTCCCTCATCAACCATGCTAGTGTTGTGTCCTACCAGATCGATCTCTTGTCCTACATACAAAACAACCTTACTGATATTCCCAGTGATGGAATCTATGTTGCTTTTGTCATTGTTACACACCCTGGCCTAATGACCTTTCCTTCCACACTTCCTACACACAGAATTTCGTGCAAAACAATTAGGACTGTTAGCAGTATGACCCATGTTACCACAGCAGTAACAACGTAATGATTTACTGTCCCTTTTCTTATCCTGAATAAGTGTTTGAGACTTGTTGTCCATGCCGACTCTTAAAACTTCCTCCTGGATTCTTAATTCTTGTACGGTGGAGAGCCCATCTCTAGCAGAATGATTCATTTCTTTGATCCAATTACTGGTACTTTCCATGCCTTCAACAATTGCAATTGCTTCTCTCAAATCAGGGTTCCTAGTTAAAGGTTTCTCCTGCACTCTTTTGTTATTGGTGCAACGCACAAGTTGATCTCGTATAAGAGAGTCTGTAATGTCACCAAAATCGCAAGTGCGAGCTAATGTCCGTAAGGCAGCAATAAAATTACCTACACTCCCAGTACTGCCTTGAGATCTGGCGAAAAATTTGTGCCTTTCAAGAACAACATTCAATTTAGACTCAAAATGGGACGCCAACATCACCACCGACATTTCATATACATCTCTGGGTTCACCATCTGTTCCACCGATAATCAACGGTTCCAAACTGTCATAAATATTTCTGCCTTCAATCCCTAAATTGTGTAAAAGGACTGCTTGTTTTCTTGCTGGAGAGAATTTTTCCCCCCCTATGGCTATCAGATATGAGTCAAAAAGATTCTTCCACGGAAGAATAGGATCACCTTTGTCTAATAGAAAGGGTGGTGGCTGAGACATGGTGGGTGACCCAGCCTCAAGGCATCTTACTGCTTTTGTTTCACCTTTGGGCACATTTCAGTATTGCAGGTTGCCTTTTGGGTTAGCCTCAGCAGCAGCTGTTTTTCAGCGAGTAATGTCTCAGATGTTAAAGGACATAAAAGGGGTAGCTGTATTTCAAGATGATGTTTTGATCCATGCAGCATCCAAAGAGGAACATGATCACATTGTGAGTAAGGTGTTAAGAATCATGCAGGAAAAAGGAGTGGTTCTTAAAAGTGAAAAATGCCAATTTTTGCGTAATAGAGTTGAATATTTAGGACATGTTGTTTCCGAACAAGGGATTGAACCCAAACCAGGGTTAGTCAAAGCGATTATGAATGCTTCTCCACCATCAGACAAAACAGGATTGAAGTCTTTTATTGGTTTGTGCGAATTTTATTCACAGTTCATGAGTGATTACGCTACTAAAACTAAACCTTTAACGAATTTGTTAAAGAAAAATGTTGTTTTTGTTTGGAGTAAGGATTGTCAGGAAGCGTTTGACTGGATTAAGTCACAACTAGTTGGGCCTAAAATGTTGAAACCGTTTGATCCAGACATGCAGTGTATTATAACTGTTGATGCAAGCAGTTTCGGTGTGGGTGCTGTGTTGACTCAGGCAAAAGAAGGTACTGAAAAAACTTTGGGATATGCATCAAGAGTTTTGAGAGGGTCTGAATTAAACTTTTCTGTTATTGAAAAAGAATTGTTGGCATGTTGGTGGGCTATAAGGAAGATTCATCCGTACGTCTGGGGAAACAAGTTTGTGTTGTGCACAGATCATAGTCCTCTTATTTCTATTTTGACTGGAGACAAAATCAGAGAATCAACACCTCGCATTTCTAGATTGGTCACAAAATTATTGCAATATGATTTTGAAGTCCGTTATGTTCCAGGTAACAAGAATGTTAGAGCAGATTTTCTATCTAGATTTCCACTGGTTGAGGATGCGGGTGTTGATGAGGATGAAGATGAAGATGATGTTGATAACTGTTTTATAGCAGCTGTTGATCTGGAAGATATGTGCGCAATAAGTGAATGTGAGTGGAAAAGGGAATTGGCGAAAGACTTGGTATTGGCTCAAATTGTAAAATTTATAAAAGAAGGGTGGCCCAGAGAAAGAAATGTACCTATTCAATTTCAAACTTTTGTCAAGGTGTCAGGTGAAATATCAGTTGAGGATGGCATTCTGATGAGGGGTGAGAGATTTGTTCCCCCGGAGAGCCTGAGGAAAAGAATAGTTGCTGCTGCGCATGAGGGACACTTGGGCGGGACACTTACTAAGCGCAGATTACGTGAAACGTTTTGGTGGCCTGGAATGGACCAATGTGTTGATGTCTGTGTGGATGAGTGTGTGATTTGCAACAGTTGTAAAAAGGGCGTTCAAGGTGAGGACTCCACTGTTACAACCTATTGAACTACCCGCTAGGCCGTGGGAAAAGCTGGGAATTGATCTTATTGGTCCTTTCTATGCTTTGCCAAGTCCATGTAGATTTGCTGTAGTCTTAATTGATTACTATTCTAAGTGGCCTGAAATCAAGTTTATAAGTGAGCCTTCATCAAAAAATTTAATTGAATTCCTGAGAGATGTATTTCTACGGGAGGGGTTCCCTTCGGCCATTGTTTCTGACAATGGTGTGCAATTTGTTAGTCAGGAATTTAAAGAATTTTTACTAGAAGGTGATGTCAAACACATAAGGAGTTCACTATATCATCCTCAAACCAATGGCCTTGTAGAGCGCATGAATCGAGTGTTGGGGAATTGTGTACAATGGGCTATTGCAAACAAGTCAAATGTTCAAATTTCTGTACGTACTATGCTTTGGTTTTATCGCACAACCCCCCATTCTTCTACAGGTGTTTCTCCATTTGAACTGTTGCGTGGAAGGAAACCATCTTCAAGGATCTGTCCTGGTTGGATGTCCAAGTGGGTAAAACGAAGTGATTTGAGTGTAATTGATGATACTGTCAGAAATAATGTCCGGAGGGCACAAATGAAGCAGAAGGAATACTTTGATTTAACAAAGAGGGTCTACCCCCATGAATTTGAAGTAGGGGACAAGATTAGAATCAAACTTCCTGTTCACAGGAAGAAAGGAGAAAAGAGATCAACAAATATTCATGGAGATCTTACAGACAGGTCTAGAAGTATTATCATACATTGATGATATCTCACTGATGGTGATCTAGAGGTACACTTAACTGGGGAGATCCGGAATGTAACAATATTAACATCACATGTTTACAGGATTAACTTAAAAAAGTTTAAGGTCTTAAGGTGCCCTTTCTCAGAAACGAATTATCCAATGAGGGCAAGGGTTTGGTTTCTGATTTCCTTCAGAAATGTGAAAAATTGAAGAATTTACAATCCCTGTTGGGATTCCTTATATTTCGATGAACTTCCGTGCAACACTAGCCTGAGGAAGTGAAGCATTGTATGACTTGATTTTTCCCACGTTTTTAGGAAAATAGTGAACAAACAAACACAATATCTTGCCTGCACGGCAAGCAGACACGCTAGAGAAAATATTTACAAGCTAGGGATAGTAAGATCAAACTAGAACTCAGAGTCATACCAATCCGCTCCGGTTATATTTGTGTGACCTATAATGAGGGACAGACTGTTCTTATAACATACATGTCACACTTGTACTCTCAAGTGGAAGCATGTTTTGCTTCCATTTAAAAGTTGTTGCAGCTGTGAAGACAGCTAACTCGAAAGAGTGGCTTTTAGTGCAAGGAAAACTCATTATTGTAGTTCCTCCTGTACCAGCACTAGAGAAAGCCACTAAAGCAAGCATTCCTAATGCTCGAGTTCTATCCTTGAGAAGGGAGCTGTGGGCCTCTTCGTCAAGTGCAATGTGAGGAATAATTTTACTCGGGAGACCAAGGGGAACGCTGGGTAGTAAGAAATTTGAGCTGGCCTGGTGATCCCAGACTGAAATGTGAGGAAAATATATATTTTTAGCTACATTTCAGGTTTGCAGGGGATTCAGGATAAGAAAACGTTGCTGATCCGTGTAAGCCACACCTCCCTGGACTCCCCCCAGGTGTTTAGTCTTCTGAAATATCAGGGTTTGGTAGTTTTACTTAGATGGTCACCGAGCCTGGGGCCAAAACCGCAGGTTTCCCCCTTGCAAAACCAAGTCATTTTGCAATAGACAATGTTTTTTTTCAGGTAATCAACCATTTACAAGTGCTTCTGGGTAAATAAACCTTGTGGGATCCACACAAAACACACCACGCGTTATTCCCTTAGTGACCGGTTTCCAAAAAGATGTGACGGCAAGAAGATGTTCACTGCAGAGAGCATATGCATGGACGGTAAAAAGCAAAAATACACCAAAACATTATTACACACCCATCCACTAGTCAGTCACAGGCATACTGGTTGGATTTGACACAAAGGTAAGTAAATGGTTCATAAAAAAACTTTATTCACCAATGATTTTACAAAATAAAATCTTAAAATGTCATTGTTAATAATTTCAACAAAAGATCAAAGAACCACTGACTTACAGCTTATGAGCTGTAAAGCCACTCAAGGCACCAACATTTTTACAGTCCATTCACACGCATTTCATGCGTCAGACACAGAAAACCATTCACACTGCCAGCTGTGGGCCCAACACATTACACCACCAGCCAAGCATCAGTCCACGCGCACGCGCACGACCAGCCAAGAGCCAGTCCACACGCACTGCCACCCAAGCCCAGTCCACATGCACTGCTAGCCAAGCACAAGTTTACACGCACCTCCGCCAGCCAAGCACTAGTCCACAAGCACTGCCAGCCAATCATCAGTCTAAACGCACCGCCAGCCAAGCGCAGGTCCACACGCACCACCAGCCAAGGGCCAGTCCACACACACCACCAGCCAAGCGCCAGTCTACATGCACCGCCAGCCAAGCGCCAGTCTACATGCACAACACGAGCCAAATGCCAAAAACACGCATACCGTCAGCCGAACTCATGCTCACACACAGAAACTTTCCCTGGTGTCTAGTAGTTTTCTACCTCCCGTGGGAGCAGATGGGCCAATCTGGTGTCTAATGGGTTTCTGCCCCCTCCCCTTGGGGGGAGATCAGCCTAAAAATATGGCCGATCTGCCCCCAATAGGGGGCATTAACCCATTCTGTGCCGCGGACGTAATGGTTAGGTCCTGCGGGACAGTGCTGCTGTGCCCAGGACGTAACCATTACGTCCTGGGCACAAAGCCCAGAGGGAGCGCTCCCTATGTGGGGTACCCCCCCAAGTCAGGGATGGAAGGGGAAGCCCTTCCACCCCCCGGCAACCCTCCACCCCCTCTGACGTCAGCGCGCGAGCACGCGCTGACAATCACAGAGCCTCCCCCATCGCGCTGGGAGCTCAGCTTCCAGCCCGATCGGAAGAGAAATGCTCTGCATTTCTCTTCCGATCATGTGGGGGGAAATGTATTTCCTTCCCTTTGAAGTCTCTCTCTGCGTTTTGGCAGCCGGATTGAAAGCAATCCGACTGTCAAAACGCCCACTAGACACCAGGGATGTCTTTTATTTTTTGTAACTAACATAAGGGAGCGACCCCTTGGGCAAGGGTCGCTCCCAGGGGGGGCATTTGTTTAAGGCCTTTTCTGCCCCCCTGGGGGCAGATCGGCCTAATATTAGGCCGATATGTCCCCAGGGGGGCAGAAACCTCTGGGTACCAGGGATAAAAAAAAAATTGTTTTTGTTTATTTTTTTGTTTTAGGTGTGGGGAGCGACAAGGGGTCGCTCCCATAGGGGTCAAATTATATTTAGGCCATTTCTGCCCCCCTTGGGGGCAGATTGGCCTATTTTTATGAGGCCAATCAAAACCACTAGACACCAGGGAGTTTTTTTTTGTTCGTGAATTTCACGTAAGGGGAGCGACCCCTGGGGGGCAAATTTATTTTAGGCCATTTCTGCCCCCCAGGGGGGCAGATCAGCCTATTTTAATTAGGCCGATCTGCCCCCAAGGGGGGCAGTAACCACTAGGCACCGGGGATTTTTGTTGTTGTTTTACTGATGGGGAGCGCCCCCTTAGGCAAGGGTCGCTCCCCTGGAGGGGCAAATTGTATTTAGGCCATTTCTGCCCGCTTTGGGGGCAGATCGGACGATTTTAGGTCAATCTGCCCCCAAGGGGGGCAGAAACCTCTAGGCACTGGGGATCTTTTTTTTTGCGCCGTCACGCAAGGGGAGCGACCCCGTAGGCAAGGGTCGCTCCCCAGGGGGGGTCGGGGGGCAAATTTATTTTAGGCCATTTCTGCCCCCCCTGGGGCCGGCTGAGCTAGAGGCCAAAATCCACAGGTAGGCACTTTGCAAAAAACACCTCTGTTTTCTGTGAAAAAATGTTATGTGTCCACGTTGTGTTTTGGGCCATTTCCTTTCGTGGGCGCTAGGCCCACCCACACAAGTGAGGTACCATTTTTATCAGGAGACTTGGGGGAACCCTGGGTGGAAGGAAATTTGTGGCTCTTCTCAGATTCCAGAACTTTCTGTCACCGAAATGAGAGGAAAAAGTGTTTTTTAGCCACATTTTGAGGTTTGCAAAGGAGATTCTGGGTAACAGAATCTGGTCAGGGCCCCACAAGTCACCCCATCTTGGATTCCCCTAGGTCTCTAGTTTTAAAAAATGCACAGGTTTGGTAGGTTTCCCTAGGTGCCGGCTGAGCTAGAGGCCAAAATCTACAGGTAGGCACTTTGCAAAAAACACCTCTGTTTTCTGTCAAAAAATGGGATGTGTCCACGTTGTGTTTTGGGGCATTTCCTGTTGCGGGCGCTAGGCCTACCCACACAAGTGAGGTATAATTTTTATCGGGAGACTTGGGGGAACGCTGCGTGGAAGGAAATTTGTGGCTCCTCTCAAATTCCAGAACTTTCTGTCACCGAAATGTGAGGGAAATGTGTTTTTTTAGCCATATTTTGAGGTTTGCAAAGGATTCTGGGTAACAGAACCTGGTGAGAGCCCCACAAGTCACCCCATCTTGGATTCCCCTAGGTCTCTAGTTTTCAGAAATGTGCTGGTTTGCTAGGTTTCCCTAGGTGCTGGCTGAGCTAGGGGCCAAAATCTACAGGTAGGCACTTTGCAAAAAACACCTCTGTTTTCTGTAAATAAATGGGATGTGTCCACGTTTTGTTTTGGGCCATTTCCTTTTGTGGGCCCTAGGCTTACCCACACAAGTGAGGTGCCATTTTTATCGGGAGACTTGGGGGAACGCTGGGTGGAAGGAAATTTGTGGCTCCTCTCAGATTCCAGAACTTTCTGTCACCGAAATGTGAGGAAAATGTGTTTTTTTTGCCAAATTCTGAGGTTTGCAAAGGATTCTTGGTAACAGAACCTGATCAGAGCCCCACAAGTCACCCCATCCTGGATTCCGCTAGGTCTCTCGTTTTCAAAAATGCACAGGCTTGGTAGGTTTCCCTAGGTGCTGGCTGAGCTAGAGGCCAAAATCTACAGGTAGACACTTTGCAAAAAAACACCTCTGTTTTCTGTCAAAAAATTGGATGTGTCCACGTTGTGTTTTGGGGTATTCCCTGTCACGGGCACTAGGCCTACCCTCACAAGTGAGGTATCATTTTTATCGGGAGACTTCGGGGAACATAGAATAGCAAAACAAGTGTTGTTGCCCCTTGTCTTTCTCTACATTTTTTCCTTCCAAATATAAGAGAGAGTGTAAAAAAGACGTCTATTTGAGAAATGCCCTGTAATTCACATGCTAGTATGGGCACCCCGGAATTCAGAGATGTGCAAATAACCACTGCTCCTCAACACCTTATCTTGTGCCCATTTTGGAAATACAAAGGTTTTCTTGATAGCTATTTTTTACTCTTTATATTTCAGCAAATGAATTGCTGTATACCCGGTATAGAATGAAAACCCAAGGCAGGGTGCAGGTCATTTATTGGCTCTGGGTACCTAGAGTTCTTGATAAACCTACAAGTCATATATATCCCTGTAACCAGAAGAGTCCAGCAGACGTAACGGTATATTGCTTTAAAAAATCTGAAAAAAGTTTCAGAGTAAAACGTAGAGTGAAATTGCAGATGTTTTCACCTCAATTTCAATATTTTTTTTTCAGTTGTTATTTTCTGTACGAAAACCCTTGTAGGATCTACACAAATTACCCCTTGCTGAATTTAGAATTTTGTCTACTTTTCAGAAATGTTTCGGTTTCTGGGATCCAGCAATGGTTTCATGCCAATTTCTGTCACTGACTGGAAGGAGGCTGAAAGCACAAAAAATTGTAAAAATGGGGTATGTCCCAGTAAAATGGCAAAATTGTGTTGAAAAATTGGGTTTTCTGATTCAAGTCTGCCTGTTCCTGAAAGCTGGGAAGCTGGTGATTTTAGCACCGCAAACCCTTTGTTGATGTCATTTTCAGGGAAAAAAACACAAACCTTCTTCTGCAGCCCCTTTTACCAATGTTTTTGAAAAAAACGAAATTTTCACTGTATTTTGCCTAATTTCTTGGCCTCCTTCTGGGGAACCCACAAAGTATGGGTACCTCTAGAATCCCTAGGATGTTAGAAAAAAAGGACGCAAATTTGGCGTGGGTAGCTTATGTGAACAAAAAGTTATGAGGGCCTAAGCACGAGCTGCCCCAAATAGCCAAAAAAAGGCTCGGCACAGGAGGGGGAAAAGGCCTGGCAGCGAAGGGGTTAAACAGCCAAATTAATGCCCCCCAAAAAAGGGGAGCACCCTTGCCTAGGGGGCTGCTCTCCCACATGCCAAATTAGAATATATCTGGTGTGGATTACTGCCCCCTTGGGGGCAGGTCGGTCATAAAATATGGCTGATCTGCCACCAAAATAATGCCCCTGAAAAAGGAGGAGCACCCTTGCCTACGGGGCCGCTTCCCCACATGCCAAAATGAACATATCCCTTGGTCTAGTGGGTTTCTGCCCCGGTTGGGAGCGGTTCAGCCTTCTAATATGGCCACTCTGCCCCCAAGGGGTGCAGAAACAGCCTAAACATATTGCTCCCAAAGGGGAGCGAACCTTGCCCAAAAGGCCGCCTCCAAAACACCAAAATCAACTTTATAAAAAAAATCCCTGGTGTCTAGTGGGTTTCTGCCCCTGCCGCCCCCTTGGGGGGAGATCAGCCTAAAAACATGTCCGATCTGCCCCCAACAGGGGGCATTAAACATCCAAGTTAATGCCCCCAAAAAACGGGGAGCGCCCTTGCTTAGGGGCTGCTCTCCCACATGCCAAATTAAAATATATCTGGTGTCTAGTGGGTTACTGCCCCCTTGGGGGCAGATCGGTCTAAAAAATATGGCTGATCAGCCACCAAAATAATGCCCCAGAAAAAGGAGGAGCACCCTTGCCTACAGGGCCGCTTCCCCACATGCCAAAATGAACATATCCCTGGGTCTAGTGGGTTTCTGCCCCGGCTGGGAGTGGATCAGCCTTCTAGTATGGCCACTCTGCCCCCAAGGGGTGCAGAAACAGCCTAAACATATTGCTCCCAAAGGGGAGCAAACCTTGTCAAAAAGGCCGCCTCCAAAACACCAAAATCAACTTTATAAAATAAATCCCTGCTGTCTAGTGGTTTATGCCCCCCCTTGGGGGCAGACTGGCATAAGAAAATGGCCGATCTACGCCCAAGGGCGGCAGAAATGGCCAACATAATGCTTCCCAAAGGGAAGCTACCCTTCCCCAAGGAGTCGCTCCCCAAATAGTGAACACATTTTTTTAAAAAACTCCCTGGTGTCTAGTGGGCATTTCCGCTGCACAATCGCTGTGGTCATGTTGTCTGTTTTGATGAGACCCACTTTACCCCGGAGGTGAGGAAGGAATGCTTTCAGCGCTCGATGAACAGCTAGCAACTCTAGGTGACTGATATGAAGTCCAGATTGACTGTGTGTCCAATGTCCCTGTACAGTCAACTCCTGTGAATGCGTACCCCAACCACTCATCTGTTGTCATGGTTCTCTGTGGAACTGTGTCCAGAAAAGTCCATCCATTTAGAAGATTGTTGGAGTTCCACCATTAGAGAGAGGGACAAGCTTGACAGCTTATCAACACTAGATATTCCGGCTGACCATGCCCTTGAGATCATTGATGCTGTAAGCATTCTTGCAACTGGTACATATGGAGTCTGGCATGAGGAACTATGGCTAAGTATGATGCCATGATTTCTAGGTTTGCACCCGGTCCCAGGTAAGGTTGTATCTAGATTGGTTGCAGATGAGGTTTGGCTACACTGATTTTGAAACCTAGTTGGTGAAGTATGTTTATGGTAGTTTTAGTGTGTTGGAAGCACTTTTGATGAGTTGTGCTCTTGATAAGCCAATCGTTCAAATAGGGAAAAACATGTATGTTTTGCCTTCGTAGGTGTGCTGCTACTACTGCTATGCATTTGGTAAACACCTATGGTGCTATGGTGACCCCACACGGAACCACTTTGACCTGAAAGTGCTGTCTGTTTAACTGAAACCTGAGGTAGTGATGGTGTGCTGGGTGAATTGGTACGTGAAAGTAGCCATTCTTTAGGTTCAACGCAGCCATGCAGTTGCCTTTTTGTAGCAGAGGGATGACATCTTGAAGAGTGGCCATATGGAAGTGCTCTGAGAGAATGTATCTGTTTAGAGGTCTGAGGTCCAGAATAGGTCTTAGAGTCCCATCCTTTTTGGGGGTAAGGAAGTAAATGGAGTAGACCCCTGTGCGACGTTGGTGTAGTGGCACAAGTTCTATTGCTCCTTTGTTAAAAAGAGCTTGGACTTCCTCTTTGAGCAACTGCTGATGGTCTGTTGACAGTCTGTAGGTGCAGGGTGGAATGTTTGGAGGTGTGGGAGTGAGCTCCCGGCAATAACCATGTTGGATAATATCCAACACCCATTGGTCGGGGGTGAAATTCTGCCAAGAGGGAAGAGAAGTCTGAAGCCTTCCCCCGGACAGGTGTAGTGTGATCGGGGGGATTGCTGGGCAAGTCAGGGTTTTGTGGCTGTAGCGGATGGTTTGGAGAAACCGCCCCTAGAATTGTTGCCTCTGTAGAAACCTTTATAGTATCCGCTAGCTGATGAGGTCTGTGACTGGGGATACTGATATGAGGTGGAGGTGTCTTTTTGCTGCTTCACGGTATGGTAAGCAGCAAAAAGTCCCTTGTTGGGCAGGAGTCTGTAACACCCCTATAGCATTGGCCATCTTCTTTATTTTGTTCTAGTAACTTATCTACCTGAAGGCTAAAGAGATGCTCAACATCAATGGGAAGTGCCATGGTATTTTGTTGCACTTCCAGCTTGAACGCTGAGACCTTAAGCCATGCGTGCTTTCTTATAAGCAAGCTATGTTTATGCCTTCTGCAGCTGTATCAGCTGCAGCGAATTGAAGTATTTTTGAATACCTTGCCCTCTGAAGCAATCTTATATGATCTCTTCTTATATTGTTCTTGGAGGCGCTGGAGGAGCCCCTCCATTTCATCCCAATGTGCCCCTTCATAACTGCTAACCAGTGCTAAAGTGCATATGCTCTCTTCCTTAAAACATGGTGGCATTGGTTCATACCCAACTGGCTTATTTAATCTACTTGTAATTCCCCATTAAAGTGCACTACATGCGCCCAGGGCCTGTAGATGAAATGCTCTCAGTGGCCTGCAGCACTGATTGTGCACCCACATAAGTAGCTCCTTACCCATGCCTCAGGCCTGCCATGCAAGGCCTGTGTGTGCAGTTTTACTGCCACTTGGACTTGGCATTTAAAAGTACTGGTCAAGCCTTAAATTCCCCTTTTTATACATATACAGCACCCCTAAGGTATGTCCTAGGTAACCCATAGGGCAGGGTGCTATGTAGGTAAAAGGCAGGGCATGTAACAGTGTAGTTTAAATGTCTTGGTAGTGTACACCTCCTAAATTCGTTTTCCACTACTTTGAGGCCTGCTCCTTTCATAGACTAACATTAGGGCTAATCTCATTTACTGTTTGAGTGGTAGGCTCTGATCTGAAAGGAGTAACAAGGTCATATTTAGTATGGCCAGAACGGTAATACCAAATCCTGCTGACTGGTGAAGTTAGATTTAATATTACTATTTTAGAAATGCCACTTTTAGAAAGTGAGCATTTATCTGCACTTAAAATCCTTCTGTGCCTTACTGTCCACATCTGGCTGGGTTAGTTGACAGCTCCCTTGTGCATTCCACTCAGACAACCCCAAACACAGGATGCTCAGTCACATATGCACACGTCTGCATACTGAATGGTATTCCTAGGCTGGGAGGGTGGAGCGCTTGACACGTACATGTCAAAGGACAGTGGCCTACCCTCACACAATGGACTGCCACACCTCCTACTGGGGGCCTGGCAGACAGACAGGATGCCTTACATATGTCAATTATTGGAATATTTCTTAAAAAGGCCATGGTTGCCCCCTATCTGCGAGTAGTGTGCACTCTAAGAGGAACAGGTAGAGGTCTTTTGGCATTAGCATAGCAAGTTTGAATGCATTTTTGCTATTCATCTGGTGAAGCCTGATTTGGATATAGGGTTGCCTTTGTGTGGTGGTAAAAAGGTTAAAAAAATAAGTTTTTTGACTTTCTGAAAATTTTAGTTCTATCAATGTAAAACATAAGAGCTGTTTCCGCAACAGAATCTGGTTTAGGGAAAGAAACAGGTAATTCAATGGATTGGTTGAGATGAAATTGGAACACAACCTTAGGTATGAATTTAGGGTTGGTATGAAGAACCACTTTATTTGTGTGCATTTGGAACAAGGGTTCTTTTAAGGTTTAAGCCTGGAGCTCACTAAATTAAGTGAAGTGATTGTGACTAAGAATGCCACTTTCGAAGATAGAAATTAAAGAGGGCATGAGTGTAGAGGTTCAAATGGGGGACACATGAGTCTTGTTAGTACTACATAAAGATTCCAACAAGGTGCAGGAAGAATCCTTGGCGGAGTAACCCTTTTGCACCCTACCATGAAGGCTTTGATAACTGGAATTTTGAAAAAACAAAGATGCTGCCTATGTTGAAGGTAAGCAGCTATTGCAGCAAGATGCAACTGTATGGATGTGTATGCTAGGTTTGCCTTTTATAAGTAAAGTACGTAACAGACAATGTCTTGCAATGTGGCACTGAAAGGGTCAATTTGTTTTGAGTGACAATAGCAAACAAAAAGTTTCCATTTTGCATTACAACATGCTCTAGTGGTGGGTTTGTGTGCTTCCTTAAGAATGTCCATACATTCATGTGGCAGGTCAAGGTAGCCAAACTGACCTCTGGAGCCTAAGTGCTAGGTTGAGAGTTTTGGTGTCTGTGTGTCTGATTTGTCCTTGATTCTGCATGAGAAGTTTTGGCATGTTGGGAAGCTTCTTGTGTGAACTACTCAGAGATCTAGTAGTGTTGTGAACCAGGGGTGGTGAGTCCAAGTAGGAGCTACTAGTATCATTGTAAGAGATGTTTGCCTGAGCTTCTGAACCAGAAATTGAAGAAGAGGGAGAGGTGGAAAAGCATAGGCAAATATCCCTGACCAACTCATTCATAGTGCGTGCCCTTGGAAAGAGGGTGTGGAAACCTGGAAGCGAAGTTTGGCCATTTTGCGGTTTCTGCTGTAGCAAAAAGGTCAAAGTCAAAATACCTTTTATTTTGCCACTACTTGTGACCATAAAAGCACAAGATAAAAAATCAAAATACATTATACTGTTCAAATAATAAAATACAGTTAGAAAAGATAATGTTAAAAATAGCAACAATCAAAACACAGCAGCGGCAATGCGGAATCTGATAAAAAAATCACCTGATAAGCAAGTAAAGTGTGTAAGTTCTTTTTAGAGCAGTAGCAGCAATAATATAGCTTAGAACAGCAATCCACATTTCAACAAAAGATAAAACTTGCAGGTAGACCAGCCCCTCTTATAAGATGTAAAATTCTTTCTTCAGAGGATTGGACAGAAGAAGTGAAATCTAAGGGAATAATAAAGTGTTCGAAAAAGCATAAAGTGCGGTTTAGATTGAACAGTAACCATCACAAGGACAACATGGCGGGATACGTGCCAAGTACTCCCTACGGGCAAGGCCACAAGAAAATGAAATGTGTTTAATCTCAGCGTGGTGAGATAGCATCTATGACCCTCATTACAACTCTGGCAGTCGGTGATAAAGTGGCGGTAATACCGCCAACAGGCTGGCAGTAACTACCGCTAAATCCTGACCATGGCAGTGAGAACTCTCATAGAGAACCACACTACCATACAGACCGCCAGGACAAAAACAATATCCACCACGGCGGTAGCCGCCTACAGCCAGACGGAAGTCAGTGTTCCGACCACCATATTATGACAACCCAATCCACCACCTTTTCTGGGGCGGTACCAACAACATCAAAAGCCTGGCGGAAACACTGCAGAGAAGGGAAAGGACTCACCATTGGAGACACAGGGAACAACCACGCCGCCATCGAGCCTGAACTTCAGATCTTCCCCATGCTCTTGTACGTCCTGCTCCACCACGAACACTAATGATGGCAAAGACAACCATGGTGAGTACAGCTGCCTAGCACACAGGGGAAGAGGGGGAGGAAAAAGAGAGTGACAGACACACGCAACACCCCCACTCCCACCCTCAACACCATACACACAACCATATGCAATTATAAAACATAATCACCCCGTACCTCTCAGGAATAATGCAAGGACTACAGGATTTGATCAAAAAGTGAGTGTAATAATATAAATACGGTAGAAATACGAAAAATCAAACTAGTGGTATATACACATGTGCAGATGAAGGGACACTGCCCAGTCCATATTGTCCGTGGGCCAAAGGGCAACAGGCCAAAGTCCAAGGCTCCACTTGTTACCTGCAACAATACAGAGAGAACACTGCAGGGGCATCAGTTGGAAAATAGGCAGGCACCTCAGGGTGACGAGGGACAGGGGGGCACCTCAGCTGGGAGAGAGAACAACACCACTGGTCCTGGAGGGGGCAACATGCCCTGTGCTTGGTCCTGGGGAGTGCAAGGCCACATTCTCTCAAGTGGGTGACTTGCCCACATGCTATGGAGGGGGTAACATGCCCATTGCTCTTTGTCCTGGGGAGTGCAAGGCCACAGACTCTCAAGTTGGTGACTCCCCCACATGCTCTGGAGGGGGCAACATACCCATTGCTCTTTGTCCTGGGGAGTGCAAGGCCACAGTCTCTCAAGTGGGTGTTTTTCTAACTGGCTCTGGAGAGGGCAACATGCCCTGTGCTTGGTCCTGGGGAGTGCAAGGCCACAGTCTCTCAAGTGGGTGACTTGCCCACATGCTCTGGAGGGGGCAACTTGCCCATTGTTCTTTGTCCTGGGGAGTGCAAGGCCACAGTCTCTCAAGTGGGTGTTTTCCCAAATGGTTCAGGAGGAGGCACCGTGCCCTGTGCTTCTGATCCTGGGGAGGATGGGATGAGTGGGTGGCTTACCCACTGGTTCTGGAAGGGGCATCGTGCCCGGTGCTTCTGATCTTGGGGAGTGGAAGGTCACAGTCTCTCAGCTGGGTGTCATTCCCACAAGATTTGCAGGGGGCAGGCCACAAAGCAGCCCATGGAGGCAGGACTACAGACTGTCCGCGAGCTGCAGCTGCTGAGGGCTCTAGCCCATCCCCTGCAGCCTCAGATGGCTGCTCACTGGTGGTGGTGCTACTGGTGGGGAAAGCTCCAGCCCATCCCCTGCAGCCTCGGATGGCTGCCCACTGTTGGTGGTGGCAGTGCTGCTGCTGCTGGTGGAAGTGGGGGGAAGCTCCAGCCTATCCGCTGCAGCCTCGGACGGCTGCCCACTGCTGGTTGCAGTGCTGCTGCTGCTTGTGGAAGTGGGGGTAGGCTCGAGCCCATCGCCTGTAGCCTCGGACGGCTGCCCACTGGTGGTGGCGGTGCTGCTGCTTGTGGAGGTGGCGGGAAGCTCCAGCCCATCTCCTGCAGCTTCGGACAGCTGCCCACTGGTGGTGGTGCTGCTGCTGCTTGTGGAGGTGGCGGGAATCTCCAGCCCATCCCCTACAGCCTTGGACGGCTGCCCACTGGTGGTGGTGGTGGCGGTGCTGCTGCTGCTGCTTGTGAAGGTGGGGGGAGGCTCCAGCCCATCCCCTGCAGCCTCGGACGGCTGCCCACTGGTGGTGGCGGTGCTGCTGCTTGTGGAGGTAGGGGGAGGCTGCAGCCCATCCTCTGCATCCTCGGATGGCTGCTCACTGTTGGTGGTGGCAGTGCTGCTGCTGGTGGTGGGGGGAGGCTCCAGCCCATCCCCTGCAGCTTTGGACGGCTGCCCACTGGTGGTGGTGGTGCTGCTGCTGCTGCTTGTGGAGGTGGGGGGAGGCTCCAGCCTATCCGCTGCAGCCTCAGATGGCTGCTCACAGGTGGTGGTGGCGGTGCTGCTGCTGGTGGGGGGAGCCTCCAGCCCATCTCCTGCAGCCTCGGACGGCTGCACAACCAGGGTTGGTGGTGGGGGCTCTGACTGAGTCCCTGCCCCAGGCCCCTTGTCCTTCCTGCCTGCTGGTGCAGGCCCCTTGCCCTTCCTGGCAGCAGCTGGGGATGGCTCTTTGCTATTCCTGGTAGCACTTGGGGCAGGCTCCTTGCCCTTCCGGGCAGCAGCTAGGGATGGCTCCTTGCCCTTCCTGGTAGCACTTGGGGAAGGCTCCTTACCCTTCCGGGCAGCAGCTGGGGATGGCTCCTTGACTTCTGGACAGCAGCAGCTGGGGCAGGTACACTTACTTTGAGGCTGGCTGGTGCCCTGGATCCTTTCCCACCATCAGTGGGTGTGGAGACTACTGGTCCTGTGGACTGGGTGGCTGAGGTGCTTGCCTGGATTTTTGGCACCCTGGCCAGACATGAAGGACGGGGGGGAGGGAAGAGGTCAATGGTGGAGAGGAAAAGCTTCTTAGGAACACTGGGGTGGAAAGAGGGAGAAGGTTTGGGAGTGGAGGAAGAGGGAGTGGTTGTAAGAGGTGTCTGCTGTGTTTGGGTGCAGGTGCATGGGCTGGATGCTGTTGTGAGGTGGATGGCTGTTGGGTGTCTTTGAGTGCTTGCATTTGTGTACCTTGGGAGGTAGGGGACAAACACATTGGAAGAGGACACAGGGGACGTGTGCATGGCTGTTGTAGTGGTGTCTGCAAGTGAGATGTGTGTTCTGCTAGGTGTGGTGGTGATGCTGGTTAGTGGATGATGGTGCAGTGCATGCAGTTGTGAGTGTAGACGGAACTGGGAGGGAGGTGGGAGAGGTGGGGGAGGTGGGGGACACAGTGGAGGCAATGGATGTTGGTATGTCTGCATCTGGATGGTGTTTGTGTGAGTGCCTGTGTGATGAAGTGCGGTGCTTGTGTTTGCCTGTGCCACTCCTGTGAGTTGTCTTGTGTGCATGCTCATCTGTCTGTGTGCTTGGGATAGGTTGGCGTTGAGGGGAATGGGTTTGGGAAGAGGAAGTTGGAGGGGGGACGGTAGAAACAGGGACAATGGCTGCCATCAGAGAGGAGGCCAGAGCCTGGATTGATCTCTGTTAGGCCGTCAAGCCAGTGTGAATGCCCTCGGGAAATGCATTAGTCTGTTGCATTTGGGCTGCCAGCCCCTGGATGGCATTCACAATAGTTGACTGCACTACAGAGATGGATCGCAGGAGGTCAACAGCCTCCTCACTCAGGGCAACAGGGCTAACTAGGGCAGGGCCTGGGGTGTCTGGGGCGAAGGAGATGCCCACCCTCCTGGGTCAGCGGGCACCAGCAACTTGCTGAGGGGCTGATAGGAGTGCTGTGCTGGTACGGGGGTGGCAGCTGTACCTGGGGTGGGCACAGAAGTGTCCGCCCCCCACCACGGAGCTTCCATCGAAGGAGGTATCTGTGTCAGAACTCCCCCCTCCTATCTCCGCCATGGTGCTCCCCTTGCCCTCTGTCCCACTGGTGCCCTCACCGTTGGTGGTCTCTGCCTCCTGGGACCTGTGCGATGCAGCTCCCTCCATCACCGGTGCCTCTGCTCCTCCACCAGATGATGCTAATGCACATGACAGACTTACAAAACAAAAACGGTTGGAAGAGACAAAGGATACACTAGGTCAAAGGCTGTTCCAACACCACAGTTGGCTTACACACCACTGCCACACACAGGGAACAGCCCTACGCACCAACCAATGGACTACCAGTGATAATGCTAGCCACCAGGGCATGGGGAGGGGCACATACAGCTAACTGCATCACACCTGGGACCCACACAGCCCTGACCAGTAGTGGATGTCTACAAGCTAGATAGCACGATTATCCCCTTCAGAACCCTAGCCACCAGGGGACCTGGCCTAGGAGCACCCACTGAAACACATCCCCCACCCGGGTACCCCCCAACCATGCGTAAGTTGTAATGATGGGAACTGTACTCACCCCTTTGTGGCTGCTGTGATACCCTCAAGCGCCCAGCTCCGGATAGGCCACCGCCAGTATGCGGGCCATCAGCGGGGTCAGGGTTCGACGGGCACCCCTTCCTCAATGGGAGGCCATCCCCAGCTAGGCCTCTGCCATCTTCCGTGCCCAGCGTCTCAGGTCCTCCCACTGTTTCCGACAGTGGGTGGTCTGCCTGCTGTAGACCCCCAGGGTCTGCACCTCCTTGGTGATGGCACTCCACATACCCTTCTTTTGATGGGCGCTGACCTGCAGACAAATACACACAGGAAAAGGTATCAGTCAGACCGTCCTGCCTGTTACACTTATGGCCCACCATACCCCTTCACATCGCCATTTTCACACACAGGGCAAAGCACCCAAGCTGCACACCGCCCAGGGGACATAACACAAGGCCTTCACACACTCCACTCCATGCATTCATGACCAATGCATCGTGCTCACAGTGTACTCATCTGTTGGTCTGGAGGCCTGTACAGCAGTCCGTACTGGGGTAGGACCCCATCCACCAGTCTCTCCAACTCCATCAAGGTGAAGGCAGTGGCCCTTTCCACAGTCACACGAGCCATGGTTGGTTCCAGACACAGGTCATAGCGGCACATGTAGTGTATTTTTTAGAAGTGTGTTTATTTAAGTGCTTAGAAGTAGAGGGGCAAGTGCAATGGGCTAAGGTAATGATGGAGGAAAGTCCAGGGTATTGTTCCAGTCTATTGGCAGCACAGGTGCATTGTCCAAGGGGACATAGGAAGTGGAGCAATGGCAGTTCAAGGTGGACAGGATGACAGAGTGGGACACAAGGGTGACAATCAGGAGAGTCTCATTTCCTGGCGGGGTTTTGTCAATAGTCTCTGGTTTCTGCCTGAATTGCAGGGAACGTTTGTGGGGTGGTTCTCCTTCTGCAAGGGGAGGGGTGCTGGTGGCCTGTTGGTCCTGTGGTGCGGCCTCCTGTCCACTAGCGGCAGCGGAGGTGGAAGGCAGTTCAGATGTATGGCTAGTGGCAGGGGCCCGCTGTTGTAAGACTGCCTCCCTCATGATGTTGGCCATGTCTGCCAGCACCCCTGAAATGGAGACCAGGGTGGTGTTAATGGCCTGCAAGTCCTCCCTGATCCCCTGGTACTGTCCATCCTGCAGGCGCCTGTTCTCCTGCACGTTGGCCAGTGTCTGGCCCAGCATATCCTGAGAATGTTGGTATGCTCCCAGGATCTGGGTGAGTGCCTCCTGGAGAGTCTGTTCCCTGGGCCTGCCCTCTCCCTGGCGTACAGCAGTCCTCCCAGTGTCCCTGGTGTCCTGTGCCTCTGTCCCCTGAACCGTGTGCTCACTGCCACTGATCCCAGGTCCCTTATTGTCTTGGGTGCGAGGTGTAGCCTGGGGTCCCTGTAGAGGTGGACACACCGCTGATTGACATGTCCTGGGGACAGAGGTATGGGTACGCTGGGTGGGTGCTGTGGTGGTGTTTCCTGAGGGGGGAGGCTCTGTGGTGATGTGTGACTGTGCCTGGGTAACCGACTGTCCAGTGGTCCCTGATTGGACAGGTTGGTCATCCAGATCCAGGTGTCCAGAGTTGCTAGCATCACTGTGGGCCTCTTCTGTGGGGGGACTGGATAGTGCTGGCACCTCTTCCTCTTGGGGTAAATGTGGGAATGTAATGCAGTGTTATTGTTTCTGTGTGTGACATATTGTGCATTGGTGGCTTGCCCTCTTTGGTTGTATTTGCCCAGGCAGCTTTTACTTGTGTACGTTGGTATGTGGTGGGTGATGTGTGACTGTGCCTGGGTAACCGACTGTCCAGTGGTCCCTGATTGGACAGGTTGGTCATCCAGATCCAGGTGTCCAGAGTTGCTAGCATCACTGTGGGCCTCTTCTGTGGGGGGACTGGATAGTGCTGGCACCTCTTCCTCTTGGGGTAAATGTGGGAATGTAATGCAGTGTTATTGTTTCTGTGTGTGACATATTGTGCATTGGTGGCTTGCCCTCTTTGGTTGTATTTGCCCAGGCAGCTTTTACTTGTGTACGTTGGTATGTGGTGGGCTAGCTGATTCTCTCTAGTGTGCATGCTTTAGTGATAGGTGTCCATGCAGGTCTGTGAGTGGTATCCATGCATTGTTATGGCATGCAGGGCTTGGCATTGGGATGAGTGAGATGTGATTTTGGGGGGTGTGGGAAGTGGTGGAGTGATGAGAGTGAGGGTGAGGGTGGGTATATATGTTGGCATGCAGGTAGGGGGGTAGAGTAGTATAGAGTTGACTTACCAGAGTCCAGTCCTCCAGCTACTCCGGCCAGGCCCTCAGGATGCATGATTGCCAAGACTTGCTCCTCCCATGTTGTTAGTTGTGGGGGAGGAGGTGGGGGTCCACGGCCAGTCCTCTGTACAGCGAGTTGGTGTCTTGCTGCAATGGAACGTACCTTCCCCCATAGGTCATCCCACCTCTTCCTTATGTAATTCCTGGTTCTTGTGTGCTGTCACACAGCGTTGACCCTGTCCACAATTCTCCGCCTTAGCTCCATCTTCCTAGCAATGGATATCTGCTGTACCTGTGCTCCAAATAGCTGTGGCTCTACCCGGATGATTTCCTCCACCATGACCCTTAGGTTCTCATCTGAGAATCAGGGGTGTCTTTGTGGTGCCATGGCTGTTGGGTAAGGTGTGTAGGTGAGGGTGTGTAGGGTAATGGGTTGGAGTGTGTGATGTGGGGTGTGTGAGAGGTATATAGGTGTGAGTAGTATGTGGCTCTGGTTGTGTGTGTGCTCTTGCTGTCTCTCTCTGTTGGCAATGGTTTGTAGTCGTAAAGGGTTGTGGTTAATGTGGGTGTGTTTTATAGTGGTGTGGGTGTGTGGGTGTGGTGTGTGTATTGTTATCAGGTGTGTGTAAATTGAATCGTCCAATGTAGTGTTGTTTTGTATGTGTGTGTGTATTTTGAGTGCAGCGGTATGTACCGCCAATGGTTTACCGCCATTGAATGTCCGCCGTGGTGATTCGTGGGTCATTATGTGGTGGTTCTGTTGGCGTAACTGTGAGGGTTTTGATACTGCAAGTTTATCACTGACAGACTTGTGTGTGTGGCTGAATGGTGACGGAATGGTGTATGTGTGTCATAATATGGCGAACATATATCCGCTGCGGCAGCGGTATGTTGGTGTAAGGAAATGCCTCCTTGGCATGGTTACCCCCTGACTTTTTGATTTTTGCTGATGCCAGTTATGATTGAAAGTGTGCTGGGACCCTGCTAACTAGGTCCCAGCACCAGTGTTCTTTCCCTAAACTGTACCTTTGCTTCCACAATTGGCACAGCCCTGGCACTCAGATAAGTCCCTTGTAAATGGTACCCCTGGTACCAAGGGCCCTGATGCCAGGGAAGGCCTCTAAGGGCTGCAGCATGTCTCATGCTACCCTAGGGACCCCTCACTCAGCACACGCACACTGCCTTACAGCCTGTGTGTGCTGATGGGGAGAAAATGACTAAGTCGACATGGCACTCCCCTCAGAGTGCCATGCCAACCTCACACTGCCTGTGGCATAGGTAAGTCACCGCTCTAGCAGGCCTCACAGCCCTAAGGCAGGGTGCACTATACCACAGGTGAGGGTATATGTGCCTGAGCACCATGCCCCTACATTGTCTAAGCAAAACCTTAGACATTGTAAGTGCAGGGTAGCCATAAAGAGTATATGGTCTGGGAGTTTGTCAAACACGAACTCCACAGTTCCATAATGGCTACACTGAACTCTGGGAAGTTTGGTATCAAACTTCTCAGCACAATAAATGCACACTGATGCCAGTGTGGAATTTATTGTAAAATGCACCCAGAGGGCATCTTAGAGATGCCCCCTGAATACCAGTCTGACTCCTAGTGCTAGGCTGACCAGTTTCTGCCAGCCTGCCACAACCAGACGAGTTTCTGGCCACATGGGGAGCGTGCCTTTGTCACTCTGTGGCCAGGAACAAAGCCTGTACTGGGTGGAGGTGCTTCTCACCTCCCCCTGCAGGAACTGTAACACCTGGCAGTGAGCCTCAAAGGCTCACCTCTTTTGTTACAGCGCCACAGGGCATCCCAGCTAGTGGAGATGCCCGCCCCTCCGGCTACTGCTTCCACGTTTGGCCGCAAGGCTGGAGGAGATAATTAGAAAAACAAGTAGGAGTCACCCACCAGTCAAGACAACCCCTAATGTGCCCTGAGCTGAGGTGACCCCTGCCTTCAGAAATCCTCCATCTTAGTTTTGGAAGGTTCCCCCAAAATAATTAGGGATGTGCCCCCCTCCCCTCAGGGAGGAGGCACAAAGAGGGTGTAGCCACCCTCCAGGACAGTAGCCATTGGCTACTGCCCCTAGACCTAAACAAACCCCTAAATGAAGTATTTAGGGGCACCCCAGAACCCACGAAATCAGGTTCCTGCAACCTGAAGCAAGAAGAAGGACTGCTGACCTGAAAGCCCTGCAGAGATGACAGAGACGACAACTGCTTTGGCCCCAGCCCTACCGGCCTGTCTCCTGACTCGAAGAAAACTGCAACAGCGACGTGTCCGACAGGGACCAGCGACCTCTGAAGCCTCAGAGGACTGCCCTGAACCTATGGACCAAAAAACTCCCATGAGCAGCAGCTCTGCTCGACAACAGCAACAATATTGCACCTTTTTTGCAACTTCTAAGGACTTCACTCTTCCCGCCGGAAGCGTGAGACTTCACACTCTGCACCCGACGTCCCCGGGCTCGAGCTCCAGAGAACCAACACCACAGGGAGGACTCCCAGGTGACTGCGACCTCGTGAGTATCCTGAGACTACCCCCCTGTACCCCCTCTTCGATGCATGCAGAGGGAATCCAGAGGCTCCCCCTGACCACAACTGCCTGTAACAAGGGACCCGATGCCTGGACCAAGCACTGCAACCGCAGCCCCTGGGCCCAGAAGGAACCGTACCTCAGTGCAGGAGTGACCACCAGGCGACCCTCTGCCTAGCTCAGTCGGTGGCTGGCCAAGAAGCCCGCCTGTGCCCTACCTGTACCGCTAGAGTGACCCCCTGGTCCCTCCATTGAATCCTATACAAAACCCGATGCCTGCTTTGCACACTGCACCCGGCCGCCCCGTGCCGCTGAGGGTGTGTTCTGTGTGCCTACTTGTGTCCGGCCCAGAGCTCTACAAAACCCCCTGGTCTGCCCTCCGAGGACGCGGGTACTTACCTGCTGGCAGACTGGAACTGGAGCACCCCTGTTCTTCATAGGCACCTGTGTGTTTTGGGCTCCTCTTTGACCTCTGCACTTAACCGGCCCTGAGCTGCTGGTGTGGTAACTTTGGAGTTGAATTGAAAAACCCAACTGTGGGCTGCCTATGCCCAGGAACTTAGACTTGTAAGTGCTTTACTTACCTGACCAACTAACCATTACTTACCTCCCCAGTAACTGTTGATTTTTGCAGTGTGTCCACTTTTAAAATAGCTTATTGCCATTTTTACTAAAACTGTGTATGTTATTGCTCTAATTCAAAGTTCCTAACTTACCTGTGTGGAGTACCTTGCATTTTAAGTATTTACTTTAAATCTTGAACATGTGGTTCTAAAAATAAATTAAGAAAATATATTTTGCTATATAAAAACTATTGGCCTGGAGTTAAGTCTTTGAGTGTGTGTTCCTCATTTATTGCCTATGTGTGTACAACAAATGCTTAACACTACCCTCTGATAAGCCTACTGCTCGACCACACTAACACAATATAGAGCATTAGAATTATCTAATTTTGCCACTATCTTATCTCTGAGGGGAACCCTTGGACTTTGTGCACACTATCTCTTACTTTGAGATAGTATATACAGAGCCAACTTCCTACAGTTGGCGGCAGTCAGTGTGGCAGTAAGTGAGAATTACCGCAAATGTCATAATGAGGGCCTTTGATTCATATACCCCGTTAACTGTCTCTTTAGATTTTGAGACAATGCTTTCCGGTCTATCAAAAAGGTGACTATAGCAGAGGCTATAAAAGATATTTGTATGTAGGCCAGCAAAGGATTTGCGGTCATATTATCTAGGCTTAGACAATCCACCAGCACCTGTCTCAATTATTGTGCCTTAAGGGTGCACCATACCTTTAGCCATTAAGGGGAGTTGGGCCATATGGATTTGGTCTTCCATAATTCCTTCTCCCAGTTCCATGTGTCGATACAACTCGAGGTGGTTTTAGGAATTGCTAGAAGTCTGCGCAGGAAATTGTTTTCTGCTAACTGGAGTTTGCCTATAGCAGCATGAACCCAAACTCCTACGCCATAAGTGGCCACTGATAGGCATTTAATTTTATAGCTGGATCATTTCCTGAACCGGCTTTTCACTTAACCTTTTGGCACATCTAAATATGGCATCACCAACAACCCCCATCTTTTGTGCTTTTTGGGTCATAAGCCTGTCCCATCACCTATTTCCGTCCAATAAAATACCTAAATAGTTACAAATAGTGAATTTCTCAATAGGAGTCCCCCCAATAAAAATGTTTTTGATTTGGTATTTTTAGAACCACATAACATAACAAAATACTTTTGCTGGCTCACCTCGAGTTTAAGACTAAGCATGAAATCATTAAAACCATTTAAAAGCTTTTGAAGATCACTGGCACTCCGCGCTTAAAGGACAGCGTCATCTGCATACAGCAATACTGGAAATGCCTGGGAACCAATTCTAGGGACGTCCTCAGTGCATGATCTTAATGCTGTTGCCAGAGAATTTATATAAAAAAAGGAAAAGGAAAGGAGCTTATATGCACCCCTGCCTGACCCATCTGACTACCTTTATAGGGGCTGTACAGCCCACATCCAGTGAGTAGAGCACTCTAGTTGTAGCCAACTGATGTAAACATTTTATAAGATCTAATAAACGGGTGTCAATTCCTGCCTGTTCCATGAAATCCCACAACACATCCCTCTGTACGAGGGAAATGGCACCGCAGAGATCCAGAAAGGCCATATGCAAAGCCCCTCTAATAGCCTTGACGTATTTACCCAAAATAAGTGTGAGGCTGAGGGCTTGCTTCACAGTCCCTAGACCTGGTCAGAAACCCTATTAAAATGGACAGAAGAAGGAATTAGCCTCTGCCCAGATCTCTACCCAAAATGACATGCCCTAAAATCTTTGCTGTAGAATCTATTAGTGATATTGACATGTGGGTGAAATTTGATCGCCTTATTCATAAATAGGTACTATTAAGGCTTCCTTCCAATCGGGCCACCCCTCACTGCAGCTCTCAACACATTTGCTTCCAATGGTGTCCAAAACTTTACATTTTGTTTAAATAAATCAGTTGGTACCCCATCAGGACCAGGGGCCTTGACACTGGTGACAACATTATAGCATTTGTTACAGAGGCAAGGTCTACTAGGTCAGCTATCCAGCTTTCATTCATAGGGTGGGAATCAGGCCCATTTCCTCTGACATCCGTGCCCTCCCTTCTTTTCCGGGTTGAAAACGAGAGAATAATGGTCTATCCAAACTTGTTCAGGAATGTGACAGTCAATCTCGGTGGATTGACTATCTGAGAAAAATGGGTGGTTAACTATAGCCCCAAAAAGTCTGGAATCATTCAACTGTGTCGCTTTATTTAAATCCTCCCAAGCAATTGCCCTGATCGCTTGTCTTTGCTGGAGCGGTTGCATTTGGTTCTTGCTGCTCTAATATCCATAATGTTACAGGGGAAGTGTTGATAGCTGCCTTAATGGCTTTAAGAACAACAGTACACTCAGGGCTAAACCACGAGTGACCATCTCTCTATTTGGGTGGTTTATTTGAAAGAAACCCACTAGGAATGACTCTACAGATCTCCGTGAAGCTAGTAAACATTTTTGAGGGAACATCCCATATAGAGAGATAGCCCAATATCTCACTAGGTTTCTCACTAACCAGGTCATTGAAATACTTTTTTGGGTTACTTTAAGCGAACCCCTCCACCCCAAACCCCTAGTTCACTGCATATCTAAGCAGGGTGTAATCTTGCCAGGTGTTGTTTGGTGATAAAATGGTTGTAATTTTAAAATGGCTAGGTTATGGTTGCTACGTTGGAGTGAAAGCACATAGTAACCCGTAAAAGGCTGTTCCAAGTCCCTTAATAGCAGGACTGCCCCTACCCCTTCCTGTAAAAGTGGGTGGTTTTATTTCTCCATTTCCCTCAACGCCAGATGAAAAAGTTAAATTATGCACAAGGATTAACTGATTCAATGTACAAAATGACCAATACCATCACCCTGTCGTGAGGTTATTTTCGCGCTTATGTAGGCACATTTATTTTAGCTTTGGTCTGAGGCCTGTGCCCTCTCACCTAGTCACTTGCCATTTTATTTGTCTTGTTATTTTAGCACGGCTTCATTTTAGTGGCAATGTTTTATTATTTTATATCAGCTGCCCTTCCACGGAGAACTATTATTCATTTCTCTGCACGACATTTAATCTTGTGCTCACTCTAAGGATAAACATGATAGTTTACTGGGTATTGCCGGTCCAGAGAAACAATGTCTACCCTAAACAGAATAATACATGTTGTCACGTCAGGGCAGTTCTCATAACAACCAGATGTTTTATTATAAAACAACATACTGCCCCCACCAACTTAGAGGGGACATTCCAGGTAGCTTGCCATCTTATGCTGCACGTCGTCACAGTGTCTGCTGAAACCTTGCGCTTCCTCTCTGTCTACGTGGAGGACTCCCAGCTGACTAACAGACCTCTTTGTTAACTCTAACAAAGGTATGGGATTTAGGCGTCCTTCCCAGGACTAGAAGGGATGGATTAGGGCTACCACTGCTATTGCTCTCATGTAGAAACTCAGTAGTGTAGGTAGGGATATGAGGGACGCTATTGTGACAATATGGTGGAACTCTTCCTGTGTTTCACTTTCCTGGTCACTGCTGCAATAGTGTTGAGTTTCATTATCCTCCTAATCACAATTTATGCCTTTTAAATTAGAACGCAGTTGCTTCAATAAGACCTTTTGAACCAAGATTCTGCTTCTGTTTGTCTTTGCATGTATGAGACTTGTATAACTGAGAGCAAGAGGTACAATCAGTTCTACCATGACTTCCTTGAGGAGTCGGAGTGTCATGCGATAGGCTGCCTAAAACCACCTTTACCTTTGGTACTGCTGAGGTGCTGGTAGCTTGCTGCAAGGATTAGGCCAACAGCTGCCACACGGTGTGGGATCAGACTCATTCTTCCATACTCTCTGGTGCTGCCGCCCAAAATCCAGTAGTCATGTTACTATAATGGGAGTCTACGACACGGAGCCACCAATGTTGGTTAGGCACTAACTTTAGGAATCTCCAAAGTATCTCTGTCTCATTTTGTGCAAAAGGTACCCTAAGTACCTTATACGGAGACGTCCATGGTGTTACAGAATATCCTCCTTAGCTAGATAGGTAGTACCTAATTGACGCTGCAGGTTTTCAAGCTTGGACTCTCAAAAGGATTCCCCAGGTAGTGTTTCAATCTCTAAACTATTCAATTCCATTTTAAAACACGCATTTACAATGCAATAGGTCTCGCAAATATAGAACAAGTTAATTCTCATCTTTTGGCAACAGCACCCATGAGCCAAAACAAAAGAAAACATGAGAAGAACCTGAGAAAAGACGACTTGGCAAATAAAAATAAAGTTAGCTTTAAAAAATAAAACTTTGCAATTGTGTGCCTGCTGGGTACGTTTTTGCCAGCCACAAGCCTTCTGTGTGTGTCACTCGAGTTAAAAACAACAAATAGAACCTCAATCCCGTCAGGAGCAGCGGATAGGCACTAATTAAGTTGCATCAATTAGTGCTTGATCCCTGCTCCACACAGAGAAATGTAAGTGATGCCAAGCATTCCTTGACAAATTACAAGTCCATAAAGAAGAGTGCTACTCAAACCAACAAGTGGTGAGCGACAGGCGGGCTTCAAGCACTGTACTGAACACAGCAGAGTCACGCAAGCAAGACGCATGCACTAGCGCATACACTCGCAGGCTCAACCCTAAAAATGGCAGACCAAAACAGGGTTGTAACTGCACAAACATGAGACTGCCCCTCACAATACACTTAAGACATAGTGGCCTCACCGACGAGGGAGGAGAAGTTACATTTGTTGTTGAGGCTCACACAGCATACAGAACTGAATTGTTTTTTACTCCTGGGTCACCTTTCTTGCAGCAGATGGGAACACACATACATTTCATCACTACACTCCAGCAAGTCCATTCAATTATGGGTAAGGTACTCTTCAAATGTGAAGAGATTACGTTTTGGTTAACACAAAACATTTGCACTATGGAAGCAGTGTTAACCCATACAGGACTCCTAGATAAACACAGAATTCTCACAGTGTGCTTGCCATTCCGGATGGTTCCCTCAGTGGAAAACTGTGCCACTTGGGGTGCAGTGTTTGCTGCACTCTACACTACTGCACACGGTACACCAACACTTGCAAATCTTCCGGAAGTGATAAAACAAATTCACAATGAATATGGGGCTGCCACGACCCTAGATCAGGGGATGCAATTAATGGGCAATTTTACCACAGTATCCTCGATAATATTAAGTAACCTTAAAGGGGAAGCAGTAGCATTGGCAGTACTCCAGCGACTCCGGGATGTTCCTGTACAGGCACAAGAACGTGAACTGCCAAAGATTATCACCGAAGCTTATAGCAGTAAAAGCCAGGATAGTCTGGGAGCCAGACCAGGTAAACCACAATTACAAGGTAAATCCAATAAGGATTCTACAGAGCAAGCATCTAAAAAATGCTAGGATAAATAAAAACAAAATAAAGATAATGAAAAACAAAGAGGAAACTCCCCACGTTCGGAGACCTCTGAGAAGCATTATAATTTGAGAAATAGGGATGGTTTAAAAACTTCTGATAGATAGAAATATATTGATACACGCCAATCTGGTTCCCTCCAGAACTCACCGGATAAATGCAGTGAGAGAGGCTGGCGTTCTGAACTATGAAACGAGTATGCGAAACCAAGAAAGGATTCACAACGCTCATGTGAATCTTCCATAAAAAGAGATGAGAAACCACAACAGAAAGTGCGATTTAAAAAGAAAAATGTGGCAGCAATTTCAGCTAGAAATGCTGCACGTAATGAGAACTTTACTGAAGAACAGGATGTGGACACGTACTGTGCTAGACAGCGCAGCAGAGGTCACAACAGTTCAAAGGAATCTTTAAGAGCTTCTGGATGCGTCAGCAACTAATGACTTTTTAGAAGTCAAAACTGGGGACATGTGAGTCTCCCCCTCGCAGATAGAGTTTACAAAGTGAAAATACATATTGAGGGAAACTTAGGCCCTTATTTATACTTTTTTAGCGCTGCATTTGTGCCGCTTTTTGACGAAAAAATGCGCAAACTTACAAAATTCAATTGTCTTTTGCACGCTTGCGCTGCTTTTGCATAAAAAAATGACACAAATGCGATGCTAAAAAAGTATAAATATGGGCCTTAAAACGCACAATTAAAGTTATATTCTGGGAAAAACTAACGTTATGTTATGACGTTCTATTGACAGAAAAAGACTGGCCACCAGAATTTGTCAATAAACTCCCACTAGGGGAACATGTCATTATACCATCTTTCTCGGTCCTTGTTCCTGAAGAATTAAGACAAGCTTACACAGTAGACTAGGCATTGGCACAAGCCCCAGTGCTGTGTCACAACCATGCAGAATGGGACAAACACTCCCCCTACCACATAATACCAGTAAGGTTGGCACAATTACCACAACCACAATACCACATTAAACCTGAAGCTAAAGCACCAGTAAGGGAAATACTCCCTCAGTTTAAGTACCAGGGTGTATCAGAACCATGTGTATCACCAATGGATAATCGTTTGTTCCCTGTAGCTAACCCGGACCATTCTTATAGAATAGTCCTAGATTACAGACACTTAAACAGTCACACATGGACATTTGCTATACAAAATGCACACAGCACTTAACAATATAGTGTGCAGAAAAATACAAAACAACCTTGCTATAGCGCCAAAAAGCAATGATCTGACCGCCTTGAGCTCGTTAGGCTCGTAAAAGAACTTTTGTTGACTCCCACAAGGGTATAAGAACAGACCTGGTCTGTTTTCAGAACACATAACATCTGTACTACATGACACTGACCCTGAGGCGTTGTCCTATGTAGATGACAGATGACGACCTGGTCACACACCTAAAATGGGTGGACCGCATTGTGGGAGATTTTGCTGAAACAGGCTGCAAATTTAATTTTAAGAAAACAAAAATTGGCTTTCTCAGTGTCTTGTTTTCGAGATATGAGTTATCAGACAAAGAAAATAGCCTGGCACCCCACTTTCCAGAAAAGTGTGCGCAACCAAGTACCATCAAAAAGCTACACTCATTATTGGGCTTTTTCAATGTTGGCAGAACTTACGTTCCAGATTATGCACAACGCATAAAACCACTTTATGACTTGATAAGCCCAGGCTTTTCAAATAAATATCAGACGCTTGAACACACACATTCTCAGAGCATTACAACAGGATATGGTTGAAGCAAAATATCTATACATATGTGATAACAAAACAACTTGGTCATTAGAGTGACTGCTGTTGTCACTGGGCTCAACTATGTAACATTCAATCAAGGTGATACCGTCCCCATAGTATACAAATTCACATTTGTATTCAACAGCTGAAAAACGGTGTGCTCACACTGGGGAAATTCTTACTGCTGTTCAGATGGTGGTCATAAAAGAGAGACCTATGGGCCATAGGAAACACATTGTTCTCATGGCCCGATACCAGCCTTAGAGGATGTCATAAAAGCCAGCGTTACAAACGCAAAAGCATTACATCCACATTGGATCCCATGGGAACGACTCTGATTGCCACTGATTTTATTATGTTTTTGATCCAAAACTTCAGAAACAAGAGTTCCTTCAATGTGAACTTAAGTACCCAACACCTACAAACATTTTGTCTCTTGATCAATAACAAATGATTATTTACACTGACAGTTCAGCACAACCAGCAGTAGGCACTAAACAACAATACTCCGCCACTTGCGCAGCTGTGAACGGATGTATGAGGGATGACAAGTTCCTTCCTCAGAACACAGACACGCGGACCATAGGGGACTGCATGGGACAAATGGCTTAGCCTAAGGCTCTGTTATTGTGACTGGAACACACAGATCCTGAACTTCTGTCACTCACTGTGTGCAATTTGTGTTATTGTGTCCAGTCCTTCAATGAATATCTGCATTACTGGTGCCAGAGTGGTTTCAGAGATTCATAAGGGAACACCATCAAACACAGACTTCTAAGGGGAAAGGTAGCAGATCTAAAGGAGATGCTACCAAATACCCATAGTACATACAATGGGCCATCAATGTGTAGTAATACATGTTGCAGGAAACACTTTAGCTGTGGCCACGGCTTCTGTTGCTACGATTAATTGTTCAAGGACGAGGCTGGATGATAAAACACTGGCTGCCTTGAAAGCTTTGGCTGACAGCAAGCCCTTGCCAAAGTTGTATCCCTCCAAATATTCCTGGCATCTAAATGCCCAAAATGTTGGATTTGTAACAATACCAAGGGTGGGTGATTGCGTGATCCCCAACCAAGACCATAGATTAGATCTAATGAAAGCAGCCCATGAAGGGGATGCTTCTGCCCATGACGGTGTGGCAGCTACAATTTCATTACTGCAGAAATGCTATTGGTGGCCATGACTATACAAACAGACCAGACAGTATGTCCTTTGTTATGACATCTGCCAACAAGTAAAGGAATCCACCGCAAAAGGCCCACCGCAGACACCCCTACTAATTTCCAACAAACCACTACGATGTGTGTACCTTGACCCCTGCGGTCCCTTGACACCTGATGGTGCATTTAAATAAATCTTAGTTGCTGTTGATTCTTGCTCTGATTCTTGCTCCAAATTTCTATGGGTATGGCCTCACAATCAGTTGAAGGTCGAACTGTTATTAAAGATTTGCAAGTCTTCACCGGGACAAATGCAGCTGCGGCATTCCATTTGCACCAGGGCCCTGCCTTTGCCTCAAAGGCATTCAGGGACACCACTATGACAATTGGTGTCCAATTCCAGTTCTCGTCTCCCTATCATCCCATGGGAAACGCAATGGTGGAGCAGAAAAACAGAGACTCAAAGTACAGGTCGTAGTTGGCTTAACAACCTATATATAGTCCAGAGAGCACTAAATAATATGCCCAGAAGGTACTTGGGAGGGTGCACCCCATATTAGGTTCTGTTTGGCATAACTGTGTATGTCCCTAATCTTGATGGCCCACGCTCAGTGGCGGTAGACATACCTTATGACATAAATGAACGTGTCACTGTCTTGCAGGAATTATAACAGTTCTGTGATGAACATTCATCTGCATGCGCCGCCACCTTGGGAACGATGGATTCACCGGCTGGATTCCAAACGCTTGGAATCTAGTGTGTGAAAAGATTGTTGTAAAGAAGGAATATGGCCCTGCATATCGAGCACCAGTTCCAGTCCTAAGAATACGCAGCACCAGAACTGTCATTCTACTACTGCTGCCCGGTTCCAAAGAAAACCGTTTTGTATCAATTGACAATGTCAAGTACCACCATGTGGCCAGTCCTAAACAGTAGACCACAAGGACTCCTGAGCAGTTCCCGAACCCCTCTCACTGCAAACCAGGATGTACCACTTCAAAATCTGAGCAATAATGATGAGACCCAGAAACTTGAGGAGGGTGAGAAATTAACTTTGATTAGTACCTGTCACTACATCATCAAGAGATGTCTCAAGTTCTGAGTTATTTTTCTCTAACTCTACACAAACGGATGGAGTAGTTTATTATGAACCACCAAGGGATACATCTACCAGTTCTCCTCCAACATCGGCTCCAATATTTGCATGAACAGCTTCTGGATATTTTGCCAACATCAACGATTCCTTTATCAAATTCTTCACCATCTTCAACTGCACCTGTATCAAAAGCATGTAAGCTATACAAGTAGTTTAAAACTAACTATCTGATTTATCCGTGGCATTATCAATGGGTCTTTTTAACTGTGTTTGCCTTACTTTTTTGGATTGGTTTTCTTATTGTTTTCTTTCTGCTGATACATGCTCATTACCTTTCTGAATGCTTTGCTATTGAACTGGTGGATAAGGTTTTGAAACCTAACCTATCCACACATAAGGTCCGCAGAGACTTGTCCCTAGTGAACATTTCAGCTACTCCGATTCCTGATGGGATTCTTTGGGTTAAAGTTCCTTTTGACATATCTGGGCCGACAGAAAGTATTCAAATTCCATATATATTTAAAGTCTCAATGAATGATATATTAAAACCTGGGGTGGTTTCTGATGATTGGGATGTGAAAATAGTTGAGTCTATGCTTTCTGAGGTTGAATATTATACTGTGTTTGAAAGTGAAGATGCTTACCAAACAGAAAATTATGAGGAAATGTTCTATTCCTATAATTTAAGACACCCCTTTATAAATTAAAGCCAGCACGCAGAGAACTGTTTACAATTACACACAAGAAGAACATTGCCCAACACCACCAGTGGCTAAAACATATGTAGAAGGGTTTGCAATTTTTATTGGGCATGAAGTTAAAAATGCTGAGTCCTATTATTTTAAAATGCCTCCTATGGAATTGAAGAATATACTGGTAACAGAAACAAAATTAATTTATTCTAATTCCTTTGTTTCCCAGTCAGTTGTTGAAGGCTATGAATATTGGTTGAAGTTGATTGACTCAAAGCCTGTTTGGGGAACTAGAAATTGGCAAATACAGGAATGGGAAGCTTTGTTTAGAGCATGCCTTATTCTGTTGCAAATTATATTCTTAAATAAAACTGTACAACAAACAAGCTGTTTAGGCTTAGCAAACATTAAGGAACTGAGGGGCATATTTAAGAGCACCTAGCACCACACTTAGCGTCACTTTTAGTGATGCTCCAGCGGTGCTGTGCACTGTGGCGTATTTACAAGGTGGGGTTAATTCACTTTTTGTGGCTTAATGCCACCTTGTAAATATGGCCCTTTTACATGTGGCACTTTGCGTGGAAGGGGCGTGCAATGGGCGCTGCTGTGGGCATGCCAAGGCAACACCCATTGCTTTTTGATGCCGCTTCAGACTTACGAGTTTTCGTAAACCTGAGGCAGTGCCAAAATCTAATGCCACCCTGGGGTTAGCAAGGCGCAAGAAGGGCAAATATCTCTTTTCCTCCTTGGTTTTTGCTTTTTCTGTGTGTGCTGCATTCTGCGCCACGCATCAAAAGAGCAAAATGTCAGAAATTATTGTTTACGTGCGGAAAGGTGTCCTTTCCTGCACATAAACAATCATTTCAAAATGACGTTTTGGCACTTCTGTGTGTGCTGCTTCATTCAGCACACACAGAAATGTCAATATACTTTAGTGATTGTTTATGTGCAGGAAGGGACACTTCAAACCTCTCAATGCAGACATCCTTACACAATGGTGCAAGGATGCCTGCATTGGCGCTTGGCAGATCAATTTATCGCCAGCACAGGGGGAAACCCAGGGGTGCGCCTTATTCTAGTAAATACAGCGCATCCCTGCATTTCTAAAGTGATGCAGCGCCACGCTGCCAATTTTGGCGCAGCACCACCCTGCACCACATTTTAGTAAATCTGGCCCCAAATGTGCCCAGTTTCCAGTCACCAGCTAAATTAGACAAATGGCAAAAGATTATAAATGCCACTGAAGAACAGCTTGATGGCTTAGTCCAAAATGGAACATTTAATTCAACACTTTCCAGTCCAATCGGGTGGTTACTGTGGCCAGTGGACACAAATGGCTGTCATGCGCATTTTGTAACCTTCACAGGAGGTTTTAGAGAGAGTAGACCTAACCCCCATTACATAGCCTCACCACATATAGAGTGGGCAAATTATGTGAACAATGGCTGAAATTTTCCACAGTAGCAGCCGCTAAAGAACACCTTAGTTTCCTGTCAAAAACACAGACTTACAGGATTTCTTGTTAGGTCCAAAAAAACTATGCAGAAAGCACTTCTTATATCCAATATCTAATGAAATTTTGAAACTTTAACAAAAAGAAGCCACTGCCTGGTTCAGACAAATAGTTCATGAAAACCTCCTGAAAAATCTACCATTATAGATAAAGGTATGAACACTTTATACAACTGCATTTAAGCCTAAACAATATTGTTTCATCTGCAATTTACATCATACAAAACATTATATCATTTTTACACCATGGACAGAGTCAACTTAGGTCCATTATGCAGTTAGGTTGGTCGATACAAATTCTGCAAAGTGGTCACGCACTTTGGTAACATGTCAGCTCCAGGGACCTGTTTTCTGTGTTTAATTTGACGTGAAAGCAACATATAATGGCTAAGAAAAAAGCAACTTATATTAGGTTAAACATTGAAAAATGAGAAAAGTTGCCTTTCACTGTAGTGGAAATAACGCATGATGCAGTATTTCGGAGCACCACTCCTGGAAGATCTGGAGTCCAGCTTGTGTTTGTCATTCAGAACGGTTCTGAATTGTGTGCAGCCCATCTTTCAATGTTTGTGGTGCCAATTCGAACACACACCAGAAGTGTGTCTTGCTATGAAGTGCATACTTTCTTTGGACGCAGATCTGTTGATGTTCTTGATGAGGGCTCATAATCAGACTTGCACACTGAAATTGGGTTTGCTATCAGAAGCTTTGTATGAGTCGCCTTTTCTGTATCAAGTGGCTCCTGGTGCTACAACATCTGGCACTGCACGGGAAGTCGCCACCTCAGTCGGAGCTGTGGAAGAGGCAACGGAACATGAGTGCTCCCTTGCTTTCCTTGTTAAAGACCTGATTAGTTTGTTAGGTCCAAGAAAACTATGCAGAAAGCACTTCTTATATCCAATATCTAATGAAATTTTGAAACTTTAACAAAAAGAAGCCACTGCCTGGTTCAGACAAATAGTTCATGAAAACATCCTGAAAAATCTACCATTATAGATAAAGGTATGAACACTTTATACAACTGCATTTAAGCCTAAACAATATTGTTTCATCTGCAATTTACATCATACAAAACATTATATAATTTTTACACCATGGACAGAGTCAACTTAGGTCCATTATGCAGTTAGGTTGGTCGATACAAATTCTGCAAAGTGGTCACGCACTTTGGTAACATGTCAGCTCCAGGGACCTGTTTTCTGTGTTTAATTTGACGTGAAAGCAACAAATAATGGCTAAGAAAAAAGCAACTTATATTAGGTTAAACATTGAAAAATGAGAAAAGTTGCCTTTCACTGTAGTGGAAATAACGCATGATGCAGTATTTCGGAGCACCACTCCTGGAAGATCTGGAGTCCAGCTGGTGTTTGTCATTCAGAACGGTTCTGAATTGTGTGCAGCCCATCTTTCAATGTTTGTGGTGCCAATTCGAACACACACCAGAAGTGTGTCTTGCTATGAAGTGCATACTTTCTTTGGACGCAGATCTGTTGATGTTCTTGATGAGGGCTCATAATCCGAATTGCACACTGAAATTGGGTTTGCTATCAGAAGCTTTGTATGAGTCGCCTTTTCTGTATCAAGTGGCTCCTGGTGCTACAACATCTGGCACTGCACGGGAAGTCGCCACCTCAGTCGGAGCTGTGGAAGAGGCAACGGAACATGAGTGCTCCCTTGCTTTCCTTGTTAAAGACCTGATTAGTTTGTTAGGTCCAAGAAAACTATGCAGAAAGCACTTCTTATATCCAATATCTAATGAAATTTTGAAACTTTAACAAAAAGAAGCCACTGCCTGGTTCAGACAAATAGTTCATGAAAACATCCTGAAAAATCTACCATTATAGATAAAGGTATGAACACTTTATACAACTGCATTTAAGCCTAAACAATATTGTTTCATCTGCAATTTACATCATACAAAACATTATATCATTTTTACACCATGGACAGAGTCAACTTAGGTCCATTATGCAGTTAGGTTGGTCGATACAAATTCTGCAAAGTGGTCACGCACTTTGGTAACATGTCAGCTCCAGGGACCTGTTTTCTGTGTTTAATTTGACGTGAAAGCAACAAATAATGGCTAAGAAAAAAGCAACTTATATTAGGTTAAACATTGAAAAATGAGAAAAGTTGCCTTTCACTGTAGTGGAAATAACGCATGATGCAGTATTTCGGAGCACCACTCCTGGAAGATCTGGAGTCCAGCTGGTGTTTGTCATTCAGAACGGTTCTGAATTGTGTGCAGCCCATCTTTCAATGTTTGTGGTGCCAATTCGAACACACACCAGAAGTGTGTCTTGCTATGAAGTGCATACTTTCTTTGGACGCAGATCTGTTGATGTTCTTGATGAGGGCTCATAATCAGACTTGCTCACTGAAATTGGGTTTGCTATCAGAAGCTTTGTATGAGTCGCCTTTTCTGTATCAAGTGGCTCTTGGTGCTACAACATCTGGCACTGCACGGGAAGTCGCCACCTCAGTCGGAGCTGTGGAAGAGGCAACGGAACATGAGTGCTCCCTTGCTTTCCTTGTTAAAGACCTGATTAGTTTGTCCCCTGCTTAAGAGGAGTCTTTCCTGAATTCAATTTTAATTGATAACAGCGATTTTATTTAAAAGATCATGATTATTGCTGACATTTGGCATTGAATGTATGATGGAACAACTAATGCGAGAACCATGCATGCCTAAACAATGCGGTCGGAACAACAAAGTGCTGTTACCACGAATGCCTTTACCAAGAAATCCCTTTACAATTATTTTTTTGGTGTAAAAGCATTCCTAGTAAAGGCATGTGTAGAAACAGCGTGCGTAGTTCTAGCATGTCTTTCCCCACCTGCCCTAAGGCCCAGAAATACCCTACCCCTAATACTAAAAGTACCCCGACCCCCAACCCCTTCCCCTAAAAACAAAAGTAACCCAACACCCCCCAACCACTAGGAGCCCTAACACCATCCCTGACCCCCCCAACCGCCCTAAAAACAACCGACCCCCGCTCCTAAAAACAGAACTACCCGACCCCCTACCCTCAAAAATGAAAGTACTCCATCCCCTCCCCTCCCCCAAAAACCAAACTACCCAGCCCCCACCCCTGAAAACAAAACTACCCGACCCCCACCCAAAAACAAAACTACCCCACCCCACCACCCCTAAAAACAGAACTACCCCAATCCGCCAACTCAGGCTCCTAAAAACCAAACTATCCCCAACCACTGCCCCTAAAAACCAAAGTACCCTGAACCTCCACCCCACCCCTAAAAACCAAACTACCCCAACCCCCCAGCCTGCCCCTAAAAACCAAACTACTCCGATCCCCGACCCTAAAAACAAAACTACCCCTACCCCCACCTCCAAAAACAAAAGTATCGCAACTCCCACCCCTAAAAACAAAACTACCCCAACCCTCTAACCCCACTCCTACGAACAAAACTACCCCACCTACAAAAACAAAACCATCCTGCCCTCCCTGTTCCTAAAAACCAAACTACCCCAACCCCTGCCCCAGAAGACAAAACTACCCCGATCCCCCACCCCGCCCCTAAAAACAAAACTATCCCAACCCGTCCCTAAAAACAAAACTACCCCGACCCCACCACCCCTGCCCTTAAAAACCAAATGACCCTGACCCCCCACCCTGTCCCTAAAAACAAAACTACCCCACCCCTAAAAACAGAAGTACCGTGATCGCCCGCTCCTAAAAAACAAACTACCTGAATCCCCACCCTGCCCCTAAAAACAAAACTACCCCACCCCCACCCCAAATACAAAAGTACCCCAACCCCCACCCCGTCCATAAAACAGAACTAACCTGATCCCCCCACCCCACCCCCAAAAACAGAACCACCCCGACCCCCCACCCTGCCCCTAAAAACAAAACTAGCCCGATCCCAAACCCCATAAAACTAAAGTACCCTGACCCGCACCACGCCCCTAAAAACAGAACTACCACGATCCCCCAACCCTGGCCCTAAAAACAGAACTACCCCAACATCCCACCCCATTCACAAAAACAGAACTACCCGACCTCCACCCCACCCCCACCCCTAAAACCAAAATTACCCTGACCCCCACCCTCAAAAACAAAACTACCCCACCACCCTACCCCAAGCCCTTAAGTCCACCCCCACTACTAAAAACTACCCCCAAGCTCACTTACCTGACCGCGTCCTCTCCTAATCCACTCTGTCTTTTTTTCTGCCTTAACCATGCATATGCGTTATTCAGCACATGTGTTTTTTAAGGCAGAGAAAAGGGCAGTTGTTCCAGCAAATGTGATTACGTTTTTGTTGTTCACTGCATCGTTCTTCCAGAGTTGTTGTTGAGGACTATTCCCTTTGGCATTAACTTGATGGAATGTTTTTTCTCAAACTTCTGAATTTACTGTTTGAATTTAGCTTCCTTTCGGTCTGTCCTACTTGTCGACATGGACATTGTATCTCCTTTTATGTACATTAAATGTTTCTTGCTTTAATAAGACTTGGTGTAGATATACATATTTTAGCAGTAGGTTATATTTTATAAACGGTGGCACTCTCAACCCAACAAAGGGGAGGGTGCTGTGAGGTCATTTTAGTGCTTGTGTAAGCACATTTATTTTAGCTTACGTCTCAGGCCTGTGCTCTATCACCTAGTCACTTGCAATTTTATTCCTCTTATTATTTTAGCAAGGCTTAATTTTAGTGGCAATGTTTTATTATTTTATATAAGTTGCCCTTCCACTCAGAATTGTTACTCATTTCTCTGCACAAAGTTTTATCCTGTGCTCACTCCAAGGCTATACACACTAGTTTACCGAGTATTGTCGGTCCAGAGAATACAGTGTCTACCCTAAACAGAATAAAATGTGTTGTCATGTCAGAACCAGATGTTTAATTATAAAATATGCTGCTCCCCCCAATTTAGAGAGGACATTCCAGTCAACATGCCATCTCATGCTGCACATCGTTGCAGTCTCTCCTGAAACATCACGCTTCCTCTTTGTCTACATCGGAGGACTCCCAGCGGACTAACAGACCTCTTTGTTACCTCTAACACAGTTATGGGGATTGTGCTTCTTTCCTGGGATTAGAAGGGCAGATTAGGACTGCCACTGCTAGTGCTCTCATGTAGAAACTAAGTAATGTAGGTAGGGATAGTTGGTGCGCTATTTCGACAATATGGTGGGACTCTTCCCAAGTTTCACTTTCCTGGTCACTGCTGTAATAGTATTGTTTCATTATCCTCAGAATCGCAATTCATGCCTTTTTACATAGAATGTAGTTGCTTCAATAAAATCTATTGAACCAAGATTCTGCTTCTGTCTGTCTTTGCATGTATGAGACTTGTGTGGCTGAGAGTAAAGGGGTATGATATGTTCTACTACGACTTCCCTGAGGAGTATGAGTGTCATGCTATAGGCTACCACAAACCACCTTCTCATTTGATACTGGTGAGGTGCTGCTAGCTAGCCAGAAGGGTTCAGCCGACAGATGTAGCAGGAAGGTGGCCTGGTGTGTGGTGGCTACCTAAGGTACTTACAGGTCCAGGTATCCCCTATTGGTGTAGGCAGTGTTTAGGAAGTCAGGGCACTATAGAGGCAGCTCTGGATGAGCAGCCAAGACTTATCTAGGAGACATGCAAAGCTAATGCAGTACCCCTATAGTCACACAGCACTTACACACACCACACACATGAAAGAACCACAGTGTTACAAAAATAAAGGAACTTTATTATGGTAACACAAATACTAAGATACTGTATAGGCAGTACCCCAACTGGAGGTAAGTAAACACACTATTATATAGACATTAGCAATCAGGAAATAGTATTGAAAGCAATAGGCATTGGTAAAGCAATAGTAAAGAGTGAGGGCCCTAGAGGAGGGCCAAACGATATACTAAAAAAGTGGAATGTGAAAGGCAGTCCCCTACCGAAGAAAGTGGAATCAGTAGAGGGGAGCTGGAGGAACTAAGAACCCCAAAAATGTAAGTACCAGGGTGCCCCCAAACAACCAGGAGAGAAGAGGTAAGTACCTATTTTTTCTGACACCAGGAAGAGGACTTTGGAAAAGGACTGTGTAAGACCCAGAAAAGACTGGATGAAACCAAAGGCGGATCCTGTTAGAAGAGGACCTGCAAAGGAAGGGGACCAAGTCCAGTTTGAGTTGGAGTGTTCGGCTGTGGCAGGAGCCACTACCTACCCTTCTGTGGATGCAGCACCAGGTCGACGGTGGATGAAGAAAGTCAGCAGTGCAGCATAGGAGCAGAAGAGGGGTTCCTGAAGTGATGCAAGTGATGTCCCATGTCGGCGGTTGTGTTGCAGTCAGTCAGTGGTGCTTGAAAACCACCAACAAGCCTTGGAAAATGCAGGAGTCTGAGACGGTTTGCGGCAGAGCACCAGCAAGATCCAGGGGACTTGACTCAAGGAGGGGAGCCCGAGGGGAACCTCAGCAGCTGGGAGTGTCACTAGAGGAGGCAGCCCCCACAGGTGACTCACAGGCAGCAGGCACGAGTTGCAGTGAGGCCCACTCAGCACACCTGAAGAGGAAGCCCACGTCGCTGAAGCAGCAGACTGTGCTTTGCAGGAAGGAGTGCTGGGGGCAGGGGCTATACGGAGCCTGAAGATCTCTTGGAGGAGGAACAAACAAGCCTTGGTAGCTGCAAGAGTCGCGGTGCACAAGAGTACTGTCCTGCAAGGAGAGGCAAGGGGTTACCATCTTCCAAGTTGGATAGCTGGGGGGACTACTCAAGACCACCGCCTGTGATGCAGGATCCACGCAGTCGGTGCCTATGGATGCTGGGGAGTGACTCCTTCACTCCAAGGGAGGTTCCTTCTTACTACTTCTGCAGGCTGAAGACTCTTTGCCCTCAGAAGATGCACAGCCAAGGAAATGTTTCAGTTGCTGGAAACAGCCGAAGGAACAATATTGCAAAGTGGAGTCGGCGCTGGAGTTGCAGATTGTCGGTTCCTGGAGGGTCCAGTTGCAGTCCCGGTGGCCAGAAGATGAAGTAAACGATGCTGAGGAGTTCTGCTGAAATCTTGCACGTCAAATCTGAGGATCCACCCAAGAGGGAGACCCCAAATAGCACAGGAAGGGGGACCACCTATCAGGAGGGGGCTGTTACGTCACCTACTCGATCTGGCCACTCAGATGCTCCCAGGGACCTCTGCCCGCCTTGGATCCAAGATGGTGGAATGAAGTGGCCACCTGGAGGAGTTCTGGGCACCACCCCTGGGGTGGTGATGGACAGGGGAGAGGTCACTCCCCTTTCCATTGTCCTGTTTCGCACCAGAGCAGGGACCGGGGGGTCCTTAGACTTGTGCAAACTGGTTTATGCAAGGAGGGCACCAAATGTGCTCTTCAAAGCATACAGGTGGCTTGCAGAGGCTACCCCTCCCAAGCCATTTAACACCTATTTCCAATGGAGAAGGTGTTACCTCTCACTCCCACAGGAAATCCTTTGTTCTGCCTTCCCCTGCCTGAGCTGGTCAAGCAGCAGGAGAGCAGAAACCTGTCTGAGGGGTGGGAGCAGCACGGGCTGCTTGGAAAACCCCAGAAGACTATTAGGAGCAATGTTGGGGAGCAATGTTGTGGGTCCTCTAGAGAGCCACAAGAGTGCATGAAATCATACAAACAATGCTGGCAGCAGTATTGGGGTATGGTTCTGACATGTTTGATTTCAAACATACCCAGGTTTGGAGTTATGTAGCCGGACACAGGGTAAAATGGCTTCCCCGCACTTAAGAAATCCAGTGTAATGGAGCTGGAGTTTGTAGGGGCGCCTCTGCTCCTGCAGGGGTGCCCTCACACACAGGTAGCTGCACCCTGTCCTCTGGGCTAGGAGGGCCTGCTATAGGGGTGACTTACAGTGACCTGGTGCAGTGACCTGTACTGAAAGGGTGCATACACCTTTTCACCCAGGCTGCAATGGCAGGCATTCAGACATTTTGCATGGGCTTTCATGGGTGACACAATACATGCAGCAGCCCATGGGGAACCCCTGGTGCCCCAATGCTCAGGGTACCTACGTACCATATACTAGGGACTTATATGGGCCAACAGTATGCCAATTGTGGGGTGTGCCAAGTCCTAAGCAACCAAATTTAGAGGGAGAGAGCACAGTCACTGGGGTCCTGGCTGGCAGGATCCCAGTGAACACAGTCAAATTACACTGACCACAGGCAAAAAGTGGGGGTAACCATTCCAAAAAGATGGTACTTTCCTACATAACCACCCCAAACGAAGGACAATAATACTAACCTTGCCCATATGAGTCTTCATTGTCTAAATGGAAATAGCTGGAGAGTCCATCTGCATTGGAGTGGTTACTCCCAGGTCTATGTTCCACTATATAGTCCATTCCCTGTATGGATACGGACCACCTCAAAAGTTTGGGATTTTCAACCTTGTTGGAAAATGGGTTATTGGTAAGGGCAGGTAGGTGCCTACACTTAGCAACAGGCCACTAACCTTCACTTAGGTCCAGTTAGGTCTCAGTAAATTAAACCCAGCTCAACGCTTGGTAGCTTGGCAACGAGAGACAAGGCTTAACTTAGGAGAAAGAGTGTAAAGCATTCAAATATCAAAAAACAGTAATTAAATAAAACACAGGAAACAGTTTAAAAATCCGAAACCAAGTTATAAAAATAGATTATACTTTTATCTTTAAAATGACACAAAAACGAATAAAATCGGATAAGGGGAACCGTAGATATGAATTTTTAAAGAATTATTGTTTTTTTAGCGCCTAGAAACAAAAAGCGCCAATCGGGTCATCTGGTTGCACCTCGACCGGGGCAAAGTCTTTAAGGCCGAACGCGATGGAGCCCGGCGTGGCTACAGCCCGCGGGAGGCCTCAGTCAAAAGTTTACCTTTGCACTTAGTTGTTTTTCTGAAGATTTTCTTCAGCGGGACGAACCTGCCAGTCCAATCCGACCTCCTGGAACTCTTCTCCAGATATGCGTCGCGGGAATCCTCGGTGGAGATTTTTACCTTCGGACTTAGTCGTTTTTTCGAGGTGGAAATCCTTCGACCAGGTAAACCTGGATCTTGATCCGACGTCCTTGGAGCCCTCCTCGGATGCGCTGGCTGGGAGGTCCCGGACAACTTTGTACGTTCGATCTTAGTCTCTTTTTTGGAGATTTTATTCACCGGGACGAACCTGCAAATCAGGCCGGGTCACGGTTGAAGCAAGCCGGCTAGAGTTGCTGTGGCGGGTCGGTCCCTCTATAGAGCTTTTTTTCAAAAGTTCTCCAAACTTCTGCAAACTTCTGGATCTTCTCCCAGATGTTCCTTTGAGGTTCTTTTGGGGTCCACAGTTCAAACCAAACGGTCCAGAAGCTCTGAGATGATCCTTTGGGGTGTGGACTACAACTCCCAGAATGCACCTGGCACAAACTCCTTTTTGGCCACTGGGCAGTGGTCAGCTGGTTGATTTCTTTAGGAATTGGTGCAGGGGACTCTGGTTAGCAATTTTTCACCTGTAGCAAACAGGGAGTCTCTCCTTGAACCAGTTGAAGCCAGGCAAAGACCTTCTTGTGGTGAAGCCCAGGTGTGCAGCTGGTGCAGTCCTTCAGAGTGCAGGTTCCAGATGCAGGCCAGGGGTCCAGCAGGGCAGTCCTTCTTCTCCTTTGGTTCTTCCTTGGAATCTAATGGGGATCTGAGGTGTGGGTGCAGGTCTGCCAGTTCTATCCTTGCTCAGGTGCAGAGTCCTTCCCCCTGTGATGACCACTTCCTGGGAAGTGTGGCAAAAATCAATCCCAGGAGGCAACATTCCCAAAAAATCCATCATGGCTGAAAATGATTTTTGGAGTTTACATCTGGCTGAGCCCACCCACTGGTGTGGCTAAAAATCATAAACACACCCCTCTCCTGCCCTCTCCTAATCTAATCAAGGGGGCACCTAGTAGTCTGGGGTTGCAGGATATGGGGGTGTTGCTGGGTTGCTCCAAATGTCCTTCTCTGCCTTTGATGACCAGTTTGGCAGCCCTCCCCCTTCCTGCCTCATAATCTGCTGAGGGGAGATCCCCTCCCACAGCCACATCTCTTTGTGTGAAGCCAGGCCACTTCACACCTCATCAAGGCAGCCTGGCCAATCAGAGCACAGCAGCAAAAACAATGCAGGGCTGAAGTTGGCAACTTTTTAGGTAAAGTTTAAAACGTTTTACCTGAACAAGTTATATTAAATCCCACAACTGGAGGTTGTGGGATTTATTATAACAATTAATTGGATACCAAACTCTTGGTATCTGTCACTTAAGGGAACTTTTAAAATTAAAATAAAGTCTCCCCATTCTAGCCTATGAAGGCCATTCACTACAATGAGGGAAAAACACATTTGGCTGTTTTTACCTCACCAGGGCTTATAAAAGCTACTTTTATAAGGTCCCTGCTTATAGCTACATGGCACCCAGCCCTAGGGGCACATAGGGCACACCTTAGGGGTGACTTATATGTACAAATAAGGTAGTTTAAGACTTTGGAACTACTTGTAATTCCAAGGTCGAATTTGCATATAACTTTAATTTAAAAGCAGCCAGCAAGGCACTGGGCACCTCAGAAGTGCACCTATGGGTGCACTACCCATGCTGGGGTCCCTAAACCTACATGCCCTGCCATATACTAGGGACTTATAGGTAGGTTGACTTAGCCAATTTTAATTAGCCTAATTTGCATTTCCACTTTACACAGAGCACTGGCCCTGGGACTGGTAAGCAGTAACCAGGGCACAGCCAAGAGTCAGTAACCAAAAGTACCTGTCCAAAAAGTGTGGGGGTGACCAGGGCAAAAAGGAGGACTTTCCTACAAACCTTTTATTTGTTTTAACCATAGGAGGGGCTTGTGCTCTGTTTGAACAAGGAAGTGAGTGCCACATAAGTATGGCTTCGGCTTCTTCAACGCCCAGACCACAACAAAGACCTCCCTCTCTATGGCTGACCAATACTCTTCCCTAGGGATCAACTTTCTGCTAATGAAAGCTACCGGTTGATCCTCCACCTCTTCCTTCAACTGAGATAATATTGCCACTATCCCTACCTCGGAAGCATCTGTCAGCAAAATAAATTGCTTGGAGTAGTCAGGGCTTCTTAATATAGGAACACAGCACATGGCCTGTTTGAGGTCATTGAAAGCTTTTTGGCAGCTAGCTGTCCATAAAGGTTTCTTGGGCATCTTTTTAGACCTTTGACCCTGTCACCAGACAGGTCGCTCCCCCCATCTGCCACGCAGCCCCCTGTGGGTTGAACCTCCGTTGCCGCTTTTGCCGCCTGACTACTCGCTCCCTTTTTTCTGTACCCCTGCGCATGGCTTCTGTGCCACTTCGTTTTTTCATTCTGTGCCCCTGTGTTTTGCTTTCTGTACCCCTGTGCTCTGTTGTCCCTCTCCCGCCGTCTTTTCCCGCCGTTTTTCCCCCAGGTTTTTCCCCTGCTGCTGAGCCCCTGCTGCCCCGCCCCCTTCACTCTCATTGGCCGCCCGCTCCCATCTCCCAGCTGCTCCTCCCTCCCTCTGCCCTCATATGGAGGCCGCGAAGCGGTGGTAGAGAGCGACCATTGACCCTGTCACCAGGCAGGTCGCTCCCCCCATCTGCCACGCAGCCCCCTGTGGGTTGAACCTCCGTTGCCGCTTTTGCCGCCTGACTACTCGCTCCCTTTTTTCTGTACCCCTGCGCTTGGCTTCTGTGCCACTTCGTTTTTTCATTCTGTGCCCCTGTGTTTTGCTTTCTGTACCCCTGTGCTCTGTTGTCCCTCTCCCGCCGTCTTTTCCCGCCGTTTTTCCCCCGGGTTTTTCCCCAGGTTTTTCCCTTGCTGCTGAGCCCCTGCTGCCCCGCCCCCTTCACTCCCATTGGCCGCCCCGCTCCCACCTCCCAGCTGCTCCTCCCTCCCTCTGCCCTCATATGGAGGCCGCGAAGCGGTGGTAGAGAGCGACCATTGACCCTGTCACCAGGCAGGTCGCTCCCCCCATCTGCCACGCAGCCCCCTGTGGGTTGAACCTCCGTTGCCGCTTTTGCTGCCTGACTACTCGCTCCCTTTTTTCTGTACCCCTGCGCTTGGCTTCTGTGCCACTTCGTTTTTTCATTCTGTGCCCCTGTGTTTTGCTTTCTGTACCCCTGTGCTCTGTTGTCCCTCTCCCGCCGTCTTTTCCCGCCGTTTTTTCCCCAGGTTTTTCCCTTGCTGCTGAGCCCCTGCTGCCCCGCCCCCTTCATTCCCATTGGCTGCCCCGCTCCCACCTCCCAGCTGCTCCTCCCTCCCTCTGCCCTCATATGGAGGCCGCGAAGCGGGCGCGCCGCTGGTGTGCCGAAGGCGCGCCTAAGGCAAGCCCGTCTGCGCCCGTCCGCGCCTGGACCGCACCCAGCACCAGAACCCCTGGAACCCGAAACCCCCGCAACGCCAGACTGCACTACGACACAAGCACCCTCCACGCACTCAACACCAGACGAGACCACCCTTGCTACCGGGCCACCCCGAAACGCACCCAGGGGCCTTTCACCTGCCGGAACTGCAGATTCACCAGCATCCAACCCTCCACACCACCAGCCAGAGAACCCAACCACCTCCGCTGCATCCTCCTCAACACCCGTTCGCTCGCAAGCACGCCATCGAACTTTGGGACCTCCTAGACTCCACCGCCCCGACGTCGCCTTCCTGACGGAGACCTGGCTGAATGCCACCTCAGCACCAGACATCGCCATAGCCATCCCACAGGGCTACAAGATCTCCCGCAGAGACCGCACCAACGGAGTGGGAGGAGGAATTGCCATCATCCACAAAGACTCCATCAAAATCTCAACGAACACCGATGACACCCTCACCACCGCCGAGCACATGCACTTCCAGATCCACACCGACCCCAACACCACCCTCAGAGGAACTCTCATCTACAGACCTCCCGGACCCCGCCCACAGTTCAGTAACACCATCGCCGACCTCATCAGCACCCACGCCCTCGCTTCCACGGACTACATCCTCCTCGGGGACCTGAACTTCCACCTCGAGAACAACAACAACGCCAACTCCACCGCCCTGATCGACAACCTCGCCAACCTCAGACTCAAACAGCTCGTAACGACACCCACTCACGCCGCTGGATACACACTCGACCCCATCTTCTCCGCAAGCCCCCACATCTCCTTCAACCACACCACCGAACCACACTGGACCGACCACAGATGCGTCCACTTCACCTTCAGAAAACCCACCACACACCACCGCACCCAACAGCTACCACGCCGCTGCTGGGGCAAGGTCACCGAGGACCAACTGACTACCGCCCTCGCCCTGAGACCACCAACCGACCCAGACACCGCCGCGACCAACCTCACACAGTGGATCAACGACTGCGCCAACACCCTCGCCCCTCTCAAGACCTTTACAACCAACCACACCAACAAGAAAGCCGCCTGGTTCACAGAGGACCTCCGGATCTCCAAGCACACCTGTCGGAAGCTGGAGAAGAAATGGCTCCACGACCGAACACCAGACAACCACACAGCCCTCAAGAGCGCCACCCGCAGACATCACCAACTCATCAGGACCGCCAAGAAGACCGCCTTCAAGGACCGCCAAGACAACAGGGCACACAACACCAAAGAGCTCTTCAGCATCGTGAAAGAACTCTCCATCCCCAGCTCCATCACCAATGACATCCCGCCATCTCAAGACCTGTGCGACTCCCTGGCCACCTTCTTCCACCGCAAGATCACCAACATCCACAACACCTTCAAGTCTGACCCCCCGCACCCACCACCGAGTCCACCACCCCTGCGACTACCACTCGCACCAGTCGCCTGACCGTCTGGTCCAGTGTCAGCGACGAAGACACCATCAAAACCATGAACTCCATCCACTCTGGATCCCCATCGGACCCCTGCCCTCACCACGTCTTCAACAAAGCCAGCGGAAAACAATCAACTGTTCCTTCGAGACAGCAACCTTCCCAGAAAGCTGGAAGCACGCCGAGATCAACGCCCTTCTGAAGAAGCCCAAGGCGGACCCCAAGGACCTCAAGAACTTCCGGCCCATCTCCCTGCTCCCTTTCCCGGCAAAAGTGACCGAGAAGATTGTCAACAAACAGCTGACCCACTACCTCGAGGTCAACAACATCCTGGACCCTTCCCAATCGGGTTTTCGCAGTAACCACATCACCGAGACCGCCCTCATCGCCGCCACTGACGACATCCGGACCCTGATGGACAAAGGAGAAACAGCCGCCCTCATCCTCCTGGACCTATCAGCAGCCTTTGACACGGTCTGCCACCGCACCCTATCAGCACGCCTCCATGACGCCGGTATCTAAGAGAAGGCCCTGGCCTGGACCACATCCTTCCTCTCCGGCAGAACACAGAGCGTCCGCCTCCCACCCTTCCACTCCAAAACCACCGAGATCATCTGCGGCGTCCCACAGGGATCCTCCCTCAGCCCGACACTGTTCAATATCTACATGGCCCCCCTCGCCCACGTCGCACTACAACACAACCTCAACATCATCTCCTACGCCGACGACACCCAGCTGATCATATCCCTCACCGAAGATCCCCACACCGTCAAAGCTAACCTCCACTGAGTAATGAAGGCCGTAGCCGACTGGATGAAGGACAGCAGACTGAAGCTGAACTCAGACAAGACGGAGGTCCTCATTCTCGGTCCCACCCCATCAGCCTGGGACGACTCTTGGTGGCCCACGTTACTAGGCACAGCCCCGGAACCCACGGACCACGCACGCAACCTGGGGGTCATCCTCGACTCCACTCTCTCCATGACCAGGCAAGTCAACGCCATCTCCGCGTCCTGCTTCAACACCCTCCGTATGCTCCGCAGGATCTTCAAATGGATCCCCCTCGACACGAGAAAAACCGTTACCCAGGCCCTCATCACCAACAGACTGGACTACGGGAACTCCCTCTACTCAGGAATTACAAACAAGCTCCTGAGACGACTCCAACGCATCCAGAAACCCTCGGCCTGACTCATCCTCGATGTCCCCCACCGCAGCCACATCACACTCCACCTGAGAGGCCTGCACTGGCTCCCCGTCAAGCTCCTGATCCACGCACACAAAGCACTGCACAACACCGGACCCACCTACCTCAACAACCGACTCAGCTTCTACACCCCACCCGAAGCCTCCGCTCAGCCAACCTCGCCCTCGCCACAGTCCCCCGCATCCGAAAAACCACCGCCGGCGGCAGATCCTTCTCCTACCTAGCCGCCAAGACCTGGAACACTCTCCCCACCATCCTACGACAGACCCAGGACCTGCTGGCCTTCAGAAGACTCCTCAAGACCTGGCTCTTCGACCAGTAGCACCCCCCCACCCAGCACCTTTAGACCCTCGCGGGTATGTAGCGCGCTTTACAAATGCAGTGATTGATTGATTGATAGAGGTGAGGTCATTTAAGGGGGCTACAATAGAGCCATAGTTCTTAATGTACCTTCTGTGGTACCCTGTAAGGCCTAGGAAGGCTCTGGCTTGGATTTGTGTGGGAGGGGCAGTTGAATCCAGAATGGTCTGGATTTTGCCCTGTAGTGGTTGAATCCGGACTCCACCTACCAGGTGGCCCAAATAAACCACTCTTCCCTGCCCTATCTGGCACTTTGAGGCCTTGATAGTGAGGCCTGCTCTCTGAAGGGCCTCTAATACATTCCCAAGTTGGACCAGGTGATCCTTCCAGGTGGAGCTAAAGAGAGTTATATCATCAAGATAAGCTGCAATGACGCTTTCCAGGCCTTCGAGAACTTTGTTCTCCAAACTCTGGAATGTGGCAGGTGCATTCCTTCCTGTCCCTTCCTGTTGCAATGAGCAAGGTCATGTCAGACCTGTCATAGTAGAGTTTCAGGCGGTTCACATGAAGCACCCTGTAGGGCCTCTAGGAGTGCCTCCCAAGGAGTCCTCCCAAGATTGGGTAGATTTTGTGGACTGTTCTGTGAAGGCTCTGGAAGGCAGGTTGCATGGAAGCAAAGTCAGTGACTATCAGGACTTATACAACTTAATTGTGAGAGAGCATATTTTGAACAACTGTGTGTCTGATTTGTTGCATCAGTACCTGGTGAACTCTGATCTGACCTCTCCCCAAGAATTGGGAAAGAAGGTAGACAAATGGGTCCACACCAAGGTGAGCAGAAAGGCTCATACAGGGGGTGACCACAAGAAAAAGGAAGCAGGTAAGTATCAGGACAAAGGTGAGGACAAAGACAAAGGTAAGAGTCTTGATCAAGCCCTGAAAACTCTTCTGGGGGAGGGTCTAAAATCTCTTCCTCTTCCTCCAACTTTAAAAAGCCTTGGTGCTATGTTTGTAAAAACAAAGGCCCTAGGTAGAAAAGCACCAGGCCAACCACCACTACTAACACCACTTCTACCTCTAGTGCCCCTAACAATAGCAATAATAGTGATAACACCACAAGTAGTAATCAGTCCAAAAGTGTAGCTGGACTCACCTTGAGGACTTCAATGGGATCTGGACTAGTCAGAGAGACCACTGACGCTGTATTGGTCTCTGCTGGGGGCTTGGACTTTGCCATCCTAGCTACCTGACCCCTTAATATGGGTAAGTACAGGCAGCATCCCTTAATCAATGGTGTTGAGGGTGAGACCTACAGGAGCACAGGTGCCAGTGTCACCATGGTGACTGAAAAACTGGTGTCTCCTGAGCAACACCTACTTGGTCACACGTACCAAGTGACTGATGCACATAACAACACTGGGTGCCACTCTATGGCAGATGTTAATTTTGGGGGGGTGGGGGGGGAGACTGGTCCTAAAAACGTTTTTAAGCCCTCTGCTCTACCTGTAAAATGTCTGCTAGATAATGACTTGGAGACTTCAACTTGGGCTGAAGTGGAGTTAGAGGCCAATGCATCCATGCTGGGCATCCCAGGGCATACCTTTGCCTCGACTATAGCACAGGCCAAGAAACAAAAAGACCAGGGGGACTTGGAGCCTGAACAAGGCCCCAAGAACTTCCCAAACCTAAAGGTAGGAACGGCATAAAGGTGCCCACTACTCCCACCTCCAATGAGGATTCAACCCCAGAGGGGGAAGAATCCACTCCCTTGGCAGAACCTACACCAGAGGAGCTACAAGCTGACATATGTGAGGTCTTGGGTGCGGGGGGCTTCCAAGGAGAAGTTCAGTAGGGCACGAAAGACTTCTCCCACACTGGAGGATTTGTGGCAGCAAGCTGTCACTCAAGAGGCAGTGGATGTCAGTGGCACCCACAAGGTGTATTGGGAAGGCAACCTCTTGTACCCCAAATCTGGTGCCACCAGGAGGCTGTTGGTCCCTCTGCAGTACAGAGAATTTGTGTTAACCCTAGCACATGACATTACCCTGGAAGGCCACATGAGGCAAAGCAAAACTTGGCACAGACTTGTCTCTCACTTTCACTGGCCCCATATGTCAGAAGACACAAAGGAGTTTTGTCGCTCCTGTGACACCTGTCAAGCCAGTGGCAAAGCAGGTGGCACCCCAAAGGCTCCGTTAATTCTACTTCCAGTGGTTGGGGTACCCTTTGAGAGTGCTGGGGTTGATATTGTTGGACCCCTAGACCCTCCCACAGCATCTGGGAACAGATTAATTCTGGTGGTGGTTGACCATGCCACCAGGTACCCAGAAGCTATTCCTCTTAGGACCACTAAGGTTCCTGCTGTGGCCAAATCTCTTCTTGGAATATTTTCAGGAGTGGGTTCTCCTAAAGAGGTCGTGTCAGACAGAGATGCAAACTTTATGTCTGCATACCTGAAAGCCATGTGGAAGGAATGTGGTGTTACTTGTACGTCTACCACCCCTTACCACCCCCAAACCAATGGTTTGGTAGAGAGGTTTAATAAAACTCTCAAAGTCATGATCATGGGACTCTCTGGAAAACTCAGGAGGAGATGGGATGTCCTACTGCAATGCCTCCTCTTCACCTATAGGGAGGTCCCTCAGATAGGTGTGGGCTACAGCCCATTTGAACTTCCGATGGGCACCCTGTTAAGGGTCCTCTTGCTCAAGTAAGAGAAGGCTGGGAGCAACCTCTCTAGTAAGACATAGTGGACTACGTACTTCGCCTCAAATCAAGGATGGGCGAGTATATGAAGAAGGCCACAAAAAACAATCAGGCCTGCCAGGAGCTGCAAAAGCAATGCCATGACCAGAAGGTTGTGCTGACTGTATACAGGCCAGGACAGAATGTGTGGGTCCTGTAGCTTGTGTCTCCTAGGGCACTCTAGGACAAGCATAGTAGTCCCCACGCAATAGTGGAGAAAAAGGGTGAGGTTACCTACTTGGTAGACCTCAGCACTCCCAGTAGCCCCCTCAGGGTGCTCCATGTGAACCGCCTAAAGCCCTACTATGACAGGGCTATTACCCTGCTCATGCCCACTGATGAGGTACAGGAAGAAGAAAGTGACCCTCTCCCTGACTTCTCCCACACTGCAGATGATGGTTCAGTTGATTTGGTAGTCCTTGCTGACTGCCTCACTGAGTCACAAAAAGAAGACTGCAGGAATCTCCTGGGACAGTTTCAGAACTGTTCTCATTGACACCAGGTCAAAAAACGTGGTGTGAACACACCACTGACACAGGGGACAGTTTTCTAATAAAAAGTAAGATTCACAGGCAACCTGACCATGTCAGAAACTGCATCAAATCTGAAGTTCAGAAGATGCTAGCCCTGGGTGTCATTGAGCACTCAGCCAGCCCCTGGGCTAGTCCAGTGGTTCTGTCCCAAAACCTCACTCCCAAAATGGAAAAAGAGAAATTAGGTTTTGTGATGACTATAGAGGGCTCTACGCTGTAACAAAAACAGATGATCATCCTATCCCTAGGGCAGATGAGATAATAGATACACTGGCATCTTCCAAGTATCTGAGCACAGTTGATTTAACTGTTAATTATTGGCAGATTAAATTATCAAATGATGCTAAATCCAAGACAGCATTTTCAACCATTAGAGGGCATTATCACTTTACTGTGGTACCCTTTGGTCTGAAAAATGCACCTGCCACATTTCAGAGGCTGGTGAATTCAGTCCTCCAAGGAATGGAAGCCTATAGTGCAGCTTATCTAGATTATATAGCTGTCCTTAGCTCCACCTAAGAGGGTCACCTGTGGAATGTTTTGGAGGCTCTGCAGAAAGTGCCAGAAAGGGCAGGGGAAGGTTGTATATCTGGGCCACCTGCTACGTGGAGGCCAGATTCAACCATTGCAGGTGAAGATTCAAACCATTTTGGATTGAAAGCCCCCTACCACTCAAACTCAGGTAAAAGGCTTTTTAATCCTCATTGGGTTACACACGATGTTTATTAAGAACTATGGCTCCATTGAAGCCCCTCTTAATGACCTCCCCTCAAAAAGAATGCTCAAGAAAGTTTTATGGACAGCTGTCAAAAATCTTTTGAAGATCTTAAACAGGCCATGTGCTCTGCACCTATTTTAGGAAGCCCTGACTACTCCAAGCAGTTCATAGTTCAGACAGATGCTTCTGAGGTAGGGGTTGGGACAGTTTTGTCACAACTTAATACAGAGCACCAGGACCAACCTGCAGCTTTTATGAGCAGAAGGTTGACCACCAGGAAAAAGCTTTGGTCAGCTATAGAAAGGGAGGCCTTTGCTGTGGTTTGGGCTTTGAAGAAGCTGAGGCTATACTTGTTTGGCACTCACTTCCTTGTTCAGACAGATCACAAGCCCATTTTATGGTTAAAACAGATAAAAAAAGTGAAAATCCAAAACTACTGAGGTGGTCCATATCCCTACAGGGAATGGACTATAGAGTGGAACATAGACCTGTAACCAGGTAACTACCTATGTCCAACTACATAATGGTAACTCCGAAACTAGGCATGTTTGGTATCAAACATGTCAGAATCATACCGTAAAATACTGTTCCCAGTATTGGAGGTATGATTCCATGCACTCTGGGGGCTCCTTAGAGGACCCCAAGCATTACTCCTACCAGCTTTCTGGGGTTTTCCAGGCAGCCCAAGCTGCTGCCACCTGACAGACAGGTTTCTGCCCTCCTGCTGCTTGATCAGTGCAAGCCCAGGAAGGCAGAACAAAGGATTTCCTTTGGAAACAGGTGTTACATGGCTTGAACGGTGTAGCCTCCTCAAGACACTGGTATGCTTTGAAGAGCACATTTTTTGTCCTCCTTACATAAATCAGCCTGCACCAGTTCAGGGACCTCCAGTCCCTGCTCTGGCGCAAAACTGGACAACTGAAAGGGAGTGACCACTCCCCTGTCCATCATCACCCCAAGGGTGGTGCACAGAGCTCCTCCAGATGGTCCCTTGATTCTGCCATCTTGACTCCAGGGTTGGCAGAGGCTTTGGGCCATCTGAGTAGCCAGGTCAGGCAGGTGACGTCAGAGCCCCCTTCGGATAGGTGGTCACCAGGCTAGGTGACAAATCCCCCTTCCAGAGCTATTTAGGGACTCCATTTTGGGTGGGTCCTCAGTTTCAGCTTGCAAGATTCCAGCAGGACTCCTCTGCAACCTCTATTTCTAGCCACTGGAACTACGACTGGACCCTCCACTAACCGACAATCTGTATCCATGACTAAGACTCTGTTTGCAACATTGTTTCCATTGCTCCTTCCAGCAACTGCAACATTGTTTTCATGGCTCCTTCCAGCAACTGCAACATTTCCCTGGCTGTGCATCCTCTGAAGGCGACAAGCCTCCAGTCTGCATGAGAAGCAAGGAGTCACTTCCCTGCATCCGCAGGCACCAACTGTAACGACAACCGGCTGTGTGGATCTCCTCTTATTCTGAGCTGCGTGGATCCTGCATAAAGGGTGGTGGTCTGGAGTGGTCCTCTTGGTCCTCTCTACCAGCTGTCCAACTTTGGTGGAGGCAAGCCCTTGCCTGCCCATGCAGGACAATACACATGTGCACTGCATCTCTTGCAGCTACCAAGGCTTGCTGACATTTCCTCCAAGGGACCTTCAGGCTCCGTGTAACCCCGGTCCCCAGCACTTTTCCCTTTGACTCACAGCCCTCTGTGTGCTTCTCCAGCGACGTGGGACTCCTTTCTAGATGTGCTGCATGGGCCTCAACACGACTCATGTGCTTGCTGCTTGTGGGGGCTGACTCCTCTTCCTGTGTCTCTTCTCATTGCTGAGGGTCACCCGAGACTCCCCTCCATAGGTTCACCTTGCTGGTCCCTGACAACTCTGCATTTCTTCATCCAAGACTTTGCCAAGGTTTGTTGGTGGTATTTCCACACCACTGACCGAGTGCAATCCCTCCAGCTTGGATGTCGACTGCGTCACTTCAGGAACTCTTCAGCTGCTCCAGTGCTGCACTGCTAACTGTCTTCATTCACCATCGACCTGGCCCTGCATCTAGACGTGTGGGTAGTGGCTCCTGCCAAAACCGGACACTCCAACGTGAACAGGACACGGTCCCCTCCCTTTACATGTCTTCCTCTACCAAGATCCACCTTTGGTTTCTTGCAGTCATCTGGGTCTTGCAAAATCCTCTTCTGAAGTTATTTTGGTGGGTTTGGGGAGAACCAGGTACTTCCTTATTTTTTCCTGGTTGCTGGGGGGCACTCTGGCACTTACCTTTCAGGGTTCCTAGTTCCTCCAGCTCCCCTCTATTGATTCTACTTCCTTGGGTGGGGGCCCGACTTTCGCATTCCACTTTCTTAGTATATGGTTTGGTCCCCCCCAGGGCCTTCAGTACTCACTATTGTTTTCACTGTTTTCTATTGGCTTTTATGCTAATCACTGACTCCTAATGTGTTTATGTAATAGTGTATTTACTTACCTCCAGTTGGGGTATTGCCTATATAGTATTTTGGTGTTTGTGGTACACTAATAAAGTACCTTTATTTTTGTAACACTGTGGTTCTTTCATGTGTGGGGGTGCTGCATGAGAGCAATGGTACTACATACGCTTTGTGTGTCTCCTAGATAAGTCTTGGCTGCTCATTCACAGCTACCTCTAGACTCTGACTACTCACTGATAGGGGATACCTGGTATAAGGTGATAACCTCATAGGTGTTCAATACATACTAGGCCAGCTTCCTACAAGTAGTGCTGCCACCCAAAATCCAGCAGTCTTCTTACTATAACGGGAGACTAGGACAATCCTGAATACTAGTAAAGCCACATGTGTGCTTCCCTATCACACAGACGTTTGGAGATGTTAAAATCACCCGCCCATATGATTGATGTATGAGTTTTCCCCTTGTCTATATACTCAAAGATCAACTTCCCCAGGTCATCAACAAATGCTTATAGGGTGTGCAGAGAAAAAATTGAAATAAAAATTAAAAGAATGTTAAACTGTTTTGGCAAAAATAGAATTCAACATCGATACCATGATCTTGGTGCTAGTATTTGGAATTTCAGGTTACTAATGGTACAGGAAACGAAGGTTGCTAGGCCCCCTTTACCTCTTCCAGCAACAGATGGTGTTGCATTGGTACAATAAAACTTGAACCCATTGATAGCTAATTGTCAAGGACCTAAGTCTCCTGACAACAAATCAAAGCAAAATTCTGAACAAAAGACAATCAGTCTCATTTTGCAGTTTTTGGCGGATCCCTGCTAGGTACCATGTCTGCCTCCATTAATCCTAGGGAACTTAAAATTTGACCCAGGCCGAGTTACTGAGCCAGCATTTACAGCACAAGTATTTGCCCCCAAGCCCAATGAGGACAATGCCTTGCTGTTCTCCCCTAATGCACTGGCAGCGATTAGTGGCTGTGGCGCTAAAGAGCATCCATGAAGTCATTCTACATTCTCCAAATTACTGAGCGGGGAAACTATATTTGTACAGAGGACATGAGGCACTTGGTCATGTAGCGCTTGACCCAATAGGTGGTTTATAGAAATATCCCAGGGGTAGGGTGCCTTAATTTCATTAGAACATTTAAGATCCTTTGTTTCACAGGATATTCCCTACACAGACTGGCCTTCAGAAATGTATGACAATACAGTCACCCGCAATGTTTTTCCTTGATTGTCCAAGCCAGACTACCCTCCTCACCATTATTATCTCATCTTGTCCCCAAGCATTTAAGTGTTTGCATTTACTCAACCAATGAGCGGCCCTATTCTGAAGCTGGTCCCCTGACTCCTATTGATTGGATCGAACGGGGGAAACCCTAGCCAGAATTAAGACAAACGGACAGGCTGCAGGGAGAAAACTCAAAATGTCCTGACAAGGACTGGACCCTCGACTTCCTTATCAGGTGGTGAATTAGCAATTGTTTAGCAAGAGCTGAAGTGGGGTCAGCAGTAGGTTTTGAAACTACTGACCTCACAGGATCCACGTTGAATTTGAGTTCATAGTTGCATACATAGGAGCTCTCACACCCTTTCTGAAGATTACCACGCAAATTATGTTATATGTTCATGTGTAGGTGGTCCACTGACTTTTTCCCCCAGCATGGCTCATAAATGGGTGTTGAAACGCCTTCACCCAAGAAACCCTCAATCTAATCCAGGCGGTCTGAGAGTGACTTTTGTTTCCTGTCAAGAATGTTACTGAGCTTTTCACACAGGGCGTCAAACAGCAGGGCGTCCTGTTGCAGGGACTCACATATCTGACTTGCAGAGAACTGGGTTTGTAGTAAAGGTTGAAACCTGGACTGGAGCTGTCTTTTGTTACACTGCTGGGAGGGAAGCTGTTTATGCTTTGCCACCACATTCCTTCCTAATTGTTTTTTCCGCTTGACCGCTAAGTTTTGGGCAGGATGCATGGTTTGAGAATAAAAAAAATTCTAGCTTACGCGTCAAGAATTTTCAATTCTATTAAGGACACGGAGGCGAGGATTATGCTATCTCTTTCTTTACTGAAATATTCACAGCAGCCAATGAAATAACAACAAACAAAAAACTACATTTCCCAAGATGCCCAAGTCCTTGCATCACATGTACCAATCACCTTAGTCCTTATAAGTCTTAACCTCAAACGTCATATCCTCTTTTTTGATCAAACCAATAACTTTAAACTCTTTTCCAACGACCTTCTTCTGCAATGGATGATACGGAACCTCATCCTGGAATGGAACGTCCAACGAAAGATAAACCAGACTGATCCTCAAGTCGGCTTCTTACTTATGGAAGGAATGAACTTTTAAAACGCAGATACTGGGATGAAACCATCAAGAATTCTTCTGATCCGAACCTGAAATAAGTGATAAATACAGGACGGTAATATCACAATGGTAGAAAAACAGTAACCACAAAACTTTCCCACATCAATCCCCAATATATCACACTGGGAGGGTATAAATGAATAGGGTTCATAAACGTATAAATACAAATACCTTTATTCATTAGAGGGTGGGATAATCCTCGCCTCGGTGTCCTTAATAGAATTAAAAATTCTTGACTCGTAAGCTAGAAATTCTTTTATTCTATATCAGGAGCGGAGACTCGGATTATGCTAGTTCAAAGCTGACCCATAACAGAGGCCACATCTAGCACAGGCTGAAAATAAAACTTACGAAAAGTACCCTCAGACGACCAGTCTGCTGTTTTCATAATGTCCTCCAGACTAGAACCTAGAGTAAATGATTTTGACGCCATGGCTCCTCTAACTGAATGAGCACCGAAATGACTGGTATCAATACCTTCTTCATTCATTAGCCACTTTATCCATCTCGCAAGAGTGGCAGAGGAAACTGGCTTAAATGGCTTCTGTAAAGCAATTAAGACTTGCCCATTCATGTTTTGTCTAAACTCCTCTGTAACCACTTCATTATCTTTAAGACACTGTACCACACATAACTTTGAATTGTCTGGAAACCAAGGATAGGATACTGACCTGCACTTAGTCTTAGTTCTCCTGGAAATATTGAAGGTAACACCTTCCGGAGAGTAAATCCTACCAGATAAGTCTAATGCTCTAACATCTCTTACATGAGACTAAACATAGCAACATAGTCAGCTTGGCTGAAAGCTGTTTGCGGGATAAATATTTGTTACTGGGCCAAGAAT